>NW_026885461.1:0-67296 GCF_032173495.1 Musca vetustissima
TATGCTTTATTTACCATAGAAATGACATGATTGTTAAAGTTTAACTTTGGATCCATTAAAATACCAAGATCCACGAATGTTTCAACTGTTGAAAAACCGAACCGTTAATATTGTATTGCCTCATTAATGAAGAATTTCTAGAAAAACACATATGTTTACATTTGTTCAATTTTAAATCCATACAATTTAATCTGCACCACTGAAAAAGGTTATTTAAATCATTTTGGAGTAAATTGGCTTGTTTCTCAGAATTATGGGTAATGAATAACTGGACATCATCTGCATACATTAACAATTTAGAATGTACTACAGAAGTAGGCAAATCATTTATAAACAATAGAAAAAGAACCGGCCCGAGGTGACTTCCTTGTGGAACACCTGAAGGTACGTTAATCGATTTTGAGAGACATCCTTCAAACAAAACTAGCTGTGATCTATTTTGTAAGTAAGATGATATCCATTTGACTAAGTTTAGACTGAAACCCATATTATCTAATTTATATAATAAGAGTTCATGGTTAACCCTATCAAAAGCTTTAATAAAATCTGTATAAATGGTATCAGTTTGATTTCGCTGAACAAATCCCTTTATTACAATTGAAGTAAACTCTATAAGATTTGTTATAGTTGAAAGACCACTACGAAAGCCATGTTGATATGGACTTAAAATGGATTTAATTTTGTGAGAAATAACAGCAGTAATTAATTTTTCAAACAATTTTGGGATATCACTTAATTTTGCAATTCCTCTGTAGTTTGAAACGTTTGATAGACTACCAGACTTGTGCAACGGTACTATAAAAGATTTCTTCCATATAGTGGGAAAATAACCAAAATTTAAGGAATAATTAAAAAGCAACGTAAGAGGCGTTGCTAAAGTATCAGAACAATATTTGAGAATTATGCTAGGTATACCATCTGGAGTTTAAGTTTAATTGGTTTTAGAGTATGTAAATTTTTAGCAACATCTTGACTTTGTAAGAAAGGCATATATATTTGATCTATTTTGGATAGCTCATAAGGATATGAGCTTATATCTGGACAAACTGCAGATGAATAAGTAGAGGCCAAAAAAATTTGCAAAACATTCTGCTATTTCAGAGTTTTTTACAAACTCCTTATTGTTGCATTTCAAAATTGTGGGTTTTCTTTTTAAGTTAACAAACTCATAAAATGACTTCGGATTTGTTTTAAAATTATTTTTGATCTTGTTGAGGTAATTATTATACAATCTACGGGACTCTATGGTATATTTGGACCTAGCAACAGAATAATTAGCATAGTCTATAGATGAGCCTGACTTCTTATATTTTCGAAAAAGTTTATTTTTTAAATTTTTTATACTTGATAACTCACGTGAAATCCAGGGATATCTGTCAGAATTTTTAATTCTAACAGTTGGAACACATTCAGAAATAAATTTATTTAGAGTATTATAAAATTTATCTATTATAAATTCAAATTCGGTTTGATTCTTACATTGACATGCAGCTGTCCAGTTTACAGACGAAATAAGAGAATCAAGCTTTCGAAAATTGGTTTTTTTATAGTTAAGAATATTTTTAAATGAATCACATGAACTTTCGTTAATTGTAGAATTATGGCTCATGGTTATATATAATGTTGGATGATGATTATCTTCTGGAGTACATATAGCAGGAATTCGAATTAATTCAAAAAAATTGTGTAAAATTTACAAATAGTAGATCAAGGATTCTATCATTACAATTTAAAATATTATTTATTTGAAGGAGATTAATTTCACAAAATCGATTAACAATATCAAATGTATATTGGTTTACATTTGCTTCAGATGTCAACGGCGTTAAACTTTCTGAGTCTGGCAATGAGAGCCACTTTACAGATGGCATATTAAAATCACCAAGAACTAAAATTCTATCCGAATCATTCATAATATTAATAATTGAGTTTAGTGCTGCTAAATGCTGATTATAAATATCAAGATGTGATGAAGGAGGTATATATGAGCACGTAACGAATAGTTTAAATTTACCCAATTCAATTGATATGCAGATAAATTCTATGTCAGAAAAACAATTTAATTTAATTAAATTAGTGGAAAATTTGGCATCAACTGCAATAAGGACGCCGCCACCTTTTTTACCAGTACGATCTTTTCTAAATATTTGATATTTTGAACACATAATTTCACTATTTAACACAGACGTTTTGAGCCAAGTCTCAGTAAACTCAATAATGCTAAATTCAAAACCAATGCTATCAGTAAATAAACGAGTTAATTTAGTGTTTAACCCCCTTACATTCTGATAGCAAATGGTAAATATCTATATCTAGTTTTTTGATACTGGTTCAGATCTCTGTGGTAAATGAGCTAAATTATCTGAACTTTCTAGATATTCTATAACAAACACTCTAGCAGGCCAAAAATCTTTCGATATCAAACTTGGAAATATATCATCATGAACTAATATTTTAAATGATGATCTACTTTCAGAGTATGCCGATCGAAGCTTGTAGCATCTTAGAAAATAATTACCATTTATTTTTGATTTGATATAGTAATTTATATCCTCAGCCGAGGTATCAGGCGCAAACCTAGACACAAAAACCATTTTCATGACCGGGGCCATTGATAATGGTCTTTGGGTAGGTAGTGGGGAATTGCCAGCTACAATCTCGGAAGGCGCACCAGATGAAGGAACTGACATCTACTATGAGTAGATTTGGCGGTCTTCTCAAGACTACTGTTATCAATACTCATAGCGTTATGAGGTATTGTCACTTCCAATACATCCTTGCTAGCTTCCATGGTTGCATGAGACACGACACTGGCATAAGTCTGTTCATTAACAGCATCAGTTTTATCAATATTATCTGACGCTGTTCGTGATACAGTATTCCCAGCAGAAATAGAGGCTTTACGAATAGACATCATTTTAGTTGGTGCCTTCTTCGAAGGCCGCTTTCGTTTCTGCCCAGAAACGGACGGCGATGATACAAATTCATCGAGTTCTTGGTACTTATTGAACAAATTCGAAAAATTTTCAAAACGACTTGTTAATGATGTAAAATCTTTCTTAATGGATACAAGCTCCGATTGCAAGTCTTTTACAAAATTATAAAAGTCGGCAGAAAGTTTTCTACAGTGAACACAGCACCAACGAACGCCCACATTGTCTCTAATAGTATCAACTACTTTCGCGTTGATACGAGCACACTTAACATGCCACTGATTTAAACAAAACCAACATGTAACGCACAATTCATCATCGTTAGAGATGTTACATAATTCATACGGACAGACCATTGTAAAAAATGTTTAATTCAAATATTTGAAAAAAAAAAGATAAAATTCAAAAAAAGTAGCTGGAATTCGTAATCCTTTAATTTCTACAAAATAAGTCTTATTGGCAACTCTGTTTTGAGAAGATAATAAGAAAATAAACAAGAACAATGTTACAACAAACAAATGAAGAAATGTAACAAGGGAAACAAACAAGGAATGGAACACGGAATACCAATAAGAAAATAAATTGATTTTTATTACTTATCACAAAACTCACTACACCAATTAGCACAGACAAATCAAAAATAGATTTTAAACACTGTTAACACTTTTTAAGATTCACAAACGGGTTAAAAAAACACAAAATAAATATTTTTAATCAAAAACAGGAGCACGACAAAAATTTATCAACAATCGATTGTGGAGGCACACCCGCGGTTCTTAACCGATCCTTTTAAAATAGGTGTCCTTTTGTGTATTTTCATAGGAGATTACTGAAATCGGATGCGCATAAAAATCGTATGCACGTTGCGCCATTTTTAGTAATTTTTAGGGTTTTTGCATAGTAAAGTGCATCGAGCGGCACACTTTGGCCGCTTAATGAAACCTCGAAAAATGCATAATTATTGGAAGAGATTGATTCGGTTTATACGAAAACCGCATGCACATCAACTGATTTCAACAAAAACGCGAATTGCATGCTTTTCAATATTGATCTTTTTTATGAACTGTAAGTGCAATATATTTAGTCACTTTTAACGACGAAACTCTTATTAGATGAATTTACCGATATTTAACAATCATCTAAAAGGAATTTGCAGAAGAAAGCGTCGTATATTTTAGAAGATTAAGGCAAAACCGTATCCTCTTAACCTTACTAAAAATCGAAAATTCAAAAAAAAAATTGTTTTAATTCAAAAATTAATTTATTTTATTTTCCGATATCTTCATGCTTCTATTTGCTTTTCGCGACTATTATACCGTATTTCAATGTGATTTGACTAGTATGCAAAGAAAACAATGATGTTTAAACATTTGTGAAGAAATTCGCGAATTACAACAAATAGGAATTCATTTAATTTATATTTGAAATACAAGATTTAAAACTGCTATAACTTGTGTGCGCAGCATCCGAATTTGTGAACGCGAACATATTTCGAATCAGCATATTTTTCTTAACCTACGTACCAAAAATCATAAATGTGCTCGCAAAAAAAAATTTCAAATTTTTTTTAATGGAATTTTAATAGAATTTTGTAATTTCCCATATGTACATAGAATTACTTTTTGAGTCGATTTATACACTCTGCCCTGTTAATGTATTATTTTAAACAAGTTACAGGTCACCTTTATGATCCGATCCGAGCTCAATTGATATTGGTCAAATTAGGTTCAGATGTTTATATAGATCCCATATATTTTTCTTTTTTATTTACACCTAATTTTGAATTACGTTCTTGTTCGGTCATCCTGTTCTTGTTCGGTCATAGTTTGTTTTTTAAATTCTTAAAAAATATTGTTCCAACACTTCAGTCGTAAACTAAAACAATGACGAATAAATCTTCGACATCGTCGTCACACTTTGTTATGCCATGTACAGACGGGCATCGTTCGCTCTCTCATTCGTTGTTCGACCCTTAATTATGAAGTAATTACTTAGTTCCCCATACTGAGCGAACACCTACCTTTATAAGATGTTCAATTCGAATCACTCTCTGAATAACGAAGAAATTTGTCCCATCCCTAACAATTGAGAGTGTTTATCGAAAATAAATTAATTCTGACAGTTTGAAAATATTTATCAAATTTTCAAACTTTTTCAGTCAAATTGAAAATGATGAATGAAAAGTAAAAAATTGCCTGTGCAAATTGTATGCAGAAGGATCTAAATTTAGTTGTCTACATAATGCATATGCATTTCTTTCCCTTTTGTTCTAATTAGCGTACAAAACTAGAAACAAATGTGGGGCCACCCAAAAAAAAATTCTCCAATTTTTTATATTGACATTTGAATTGAGAAAATATAAAAAAAAATGAGAAATGAATTAAAAGTTAATAGATATGGGTTCATACTATAGTCAGGAGAAAGAGAATTATTTTTTCTATTTAAATCAATATGTGATTCATGCAAATATGTTACAATTTTGGTGTAAAACAAGAAACAAAAAGTTTGAAAAAATAAACTCTGACGACATGAATTAAGAATAATCTTGTATGAACGGGTTAATTTATGTACGTAATTCTGAGAGCGAACTACGTTTTTCGAATGCCCGTCAGAACATGGCATTATGCCATGTACAGACGAGCGTTGTTCGCTCTCTCATTCGTTGTTCGACCCTTAATTATGAAGGAATTACTTACTTCCCCATACAAAATTGTCTGAGCGAACACCGACTTTTGTACGTTGTTCAATTCGAATCACTCTCTGAATAACCAATAAATTTGTCCCATCCCTAACAATTGAGAGTGTTTATCGAAAATAAATTAATTTTGACAGTTTGAAAATATTTATGAAATTTTCAAACTTTTTCAGTAAAATTGAAAATCATGAATGAAAAGTAAAAAATTGTATAGTTTTTATATATGCAGCAGGATGTAAATTTTATTTTCTACATAATGCAATATGCATTTCTTTTCCCTTGGTTCTAATTAGCGTACAAAACAAGAAACAAATGTGGGGCAACTCAAACAAAAAATTCTCCAAATTTTTATTTGTGACAGTATGTGACATTTGAATTGAGAAAATATAAAAATGTATTAAAAACAACAACATTTTCAGAAAAAATGGAAAACATGAATGAAAAGTAAATAGATATAGGTTCATACTATAGTCAGGAGAAAGAGAATTATTTTTTCTATTTAGATCCCTATGTAATTCACTAAAATATGTTACATTTTTGGTGTAAAACAAGAAACAAAAAGTTTGAAATAAAAAACTCTGATGATATGAATTATGAATAGTGTTGTATGAACGGGTTAATTCATGTACGTAATTCTGAGAGCGAACTACGTTGTTCGGATGCCCGTCAGAACATGGCATTAGGGAATACCAAAAATACCAAATGTCGACAACGATATAGGGACTATCCGCTTTAATAGTTGATGAATATGTTTGGTTTAAATCGAAGCACATTACTCCAAATTTGTCTACTAATTAAGAAAAAATATACTTATAAAAATCAGCAGCTACGTCATTTATGAATAACATTATAGACACAAGCTAAATTATTAAAATAACATAGAATACCAACATTAACATGTAGAGATCAAAGTCTTGTGTTTGTATGACAAAATAAGTAAAAAAAAATCAAATACAGTCATGCACAGTTATAGCGAACTAATAAGGACCAAGCAAATTCGACTATAGTATGTTTATACATATTTAATTCTAAAATAACATTCCCATATTTTTCCCACAACGTTTTAATTTATATGATAAAACAAAATGTACATTAGAACTTTTTACCGGGTTAACCTACTTTATGAGGATTTATTTGACATATATGCAAAGGAATTGACAATTGAAACCCACTGGGTTAACGATGTAAACGCACTATAAGTAATATATATAAATAATAACAATGGGAGAAAATATTTTACTGTATGATAACAAATATAAATTAAACCAGATATACTAAAATTTAATATCTAGAAACTTTCGGTAAAGGCTAAAGTCTATATATCGGGAAGTAATCTACCAGCCTTTGGCAGTGAGGTCTTTTCAATATTAGCGATAATTCATGTTCCGTAAGAAAAAATTAGTGGGCGTGTCGATTTTAAGACATTATAATAAGCACGTTTTCGATCATTTTGGATCAAAATTGGAAAAAATTATAAACAACGAATAGTTTATAAAAAATCATTTTGGAGAGGTTTTACATAATAGTAGACATTGTTTGTATCTTAAATTCCTTTAAACTTTGAAATGCGTAATTTAGCCATAATGGATAACCGGTTCCCAAAGTCGACACCAAGTTTTACAATTGTAATATTTTAATAAATATAACTGACATGTCCACAATTGGAAAATAGTTTATAAAAATTAATTCAACCAATTTTTACTGCATCGGGTAGTAAACAAAATTTCGACAGATGTACCTCAATACCCTCAATACAATATAGTAAAAACAATGCACTCGGGAACGTTGAAACGTTTAAAATGCGAAAATCCTTAAAGTGCCGACTAATGGTGCACTTACCCTATTTAGGCTATAGTATAAGATTTTTAAAAATTATGTTAATGGACTATGTGATATTCTGAAATAAATTGCAGTTATATTTCGCGTTTATTTAATATGTCGAATTGTCAGCCTATTCACACTACTCACCTTTTTGTCATTGATTACAATGTCGTCACGTTTGTTTATCTCTGCCTTTATGGCCCATTCACGGAAAAGGGCACGAGTCAAAATATTCAAATTGTATTTTCGGTTGTAACGTTCGCGTGGAGTGAAGAAGGTACAATTCAAGTTGCCCCTATCATGGTATACGGCACCACCTCCACTATTACGTCTAGCCAATGTAATTCCCTTGTCCACAAGTTTGGAGACATTGGCTTCGGTGAATGGGTTTTGGTGACGTCCGATAACAACACATGGATCATTTGCCCACAACAACAGGACATGATGGCGACTAAAGTCAAAGTGACGGTAGAGCCAATCTTCTAATGCAAGATTGGTGAAAATGTCATACGATTGTGAAATGAAAACAGATTTCTTTATGTCCGCAGAACTAATAGTATCGCTGTTTCCAATCGACTTCCGTGTTGTTTCATTGTCAATGCTGTGATTACCATTGTCGTCATTCGAAGTCGTGGATGAGAGGGAAACAGAGGAGGAAGAGAACTGATGTCGTTGTGGCATCGCTGTAACCATACGTAACATTGCACGCAATTGGCAACCAGAGACTCCGCCTCCCATTAATTTAACTCCCATTAGAGCATTCATGATTGTGCTTGAATAAGACTAGTCTGTCTGATTTGAGAACTGATAGGGTTATTTTTTGCTGTTGTTATGCTATAATGTGCAGGTGTACGAGACTTTAACGTCTAGATTTGTGATTACTCGTTACTTCGTCGTTCGGAATATGTAGCTCTCCGCTCTCTCTATGTCTATATATTCTATATATTCTTATCTCGTCGTTTCTATTTTAGTCTATATTCTGGAGTAACGACGCACCTCACGTTCTCATCTATACACCACAATCAATTGCACGATGGCGATCTTTACGCTCGGCTGATATTTTTTAGCGTCTGGCAAAAAGCAGATTCACAGTGCTATTGTACTTCTTCTTCTATCTTTACAAAATTATTACGTTTTTAATATTTTTGCTCGACGGCTTTGCCTGTTTTAGATAGATAATGCACGTAGCAGTCGCCAGTACAACGGAAAAATACTAAATAAGAATAGATGTATTTTCTTGTTGTTGCCTTTGTTGTCGTTGTTTTTGTTTTTATGTAAAATAAAACACGAACGCAAAATGCGCTTCTGTTGTCAAGTCGTCTCTCAGTGGCGCCCGCAGAAACAGATGATCTCGTCTATTGAACAGGGGAACGTAGAAGGTGATGGGAAGGCAGTAGATTAAAATCGATTCCTCGATGCTGATTGTCTGAATGTTCTTCAAAAAGATTACTAAGGTCACACAACAAATTGTCAAATTGTTGTAATAATTGTAAATTACAACACAATGTTATTGTCGATTTGAAATTGGTGTCAACAGAGTCCTTTTTCTATGTTAGTATTTTTTTCGTTTTCTTTTTGTTTGTTTTTTCTTTTTTGGTTAACTAGAGTTTTTTCTTTCGTTTTTGTTTTATTGCTTTGTGGTCAAATAGGTATGTTGGACTTTAGCACTCGTCGATACACATTTCACATTTTTGGCATTGTGTTTGATGCTGAGTCTGCGGCTGTGACTGATATTAAATATTCATGCACTGCTTCCGTCTGATGAAGCCACTTCCAAGTTTGATGTAGACCACTGACTCGAAGACGAAGTCCCAAACAATCCTTGCTCCAGTTCTTATTCATTCCTCTGAAACCCATCCAAAGGTTTATAGGGTACACAAAAACTTCACATTCACTATACACAAACGGTTTTTTGTCTTATCGGCAAACACTGTTCAATTGTTTCAATTTATGAGTACGAATTATGTTCCGATGTCACTTGAGAATAGCTATGCTTCGATCCTTTGTTTGCTTTATATTGCAATTGCAAGTGCAATGCGACTTAAAATTTTAACTTTTCTTTGAAGAAAAACAAAGACTTTTAATCCCGAAGTTGATTGATAACTTTTTGTTTTAGATGCTCGTTATTTCCAATTTGACGCAGTCAATATCATGACAAGTCGTTCACATCTTATGATTTGTCGTACAACTATATAGATGATACAACATATGGTCTGTTCCCGTACTGCAAGAATCTACGAGTTTTTACTATTTTTTCCGATATCATAAAGGAAAAATGTGTTATCGTAGTAAAAAAAATAGTAGATTCTTGCAGTACGGGAACAAACCAATATTGTGTACGGTCGTATTGCAAGCAGCGTTCGAAAATAAACATTATGGTACCGTTCCATAGTGTTCTGTACCGTACCAAGGTGGATAGGTACACTAAAATAATGTACTGTACCGGTACGCAAACACTAAAAATATTTTTAGCGTTACTGTTCCGGAAATCGTAGTGTACCGGCAGTGGTACACTAAAAATCGTAGTGTACCGACTGCGGTACATTAAAAATCGTTGTGTTCCACAGGTCAAAACACTAAAAATTTTAGTGTTCCACTTGCCGGAACATTAAATATCGTAGTGTTCCACTTACTTGAACTGTACTGGTAGTGTACCATACACGTCTGTTTTATTTTTAGAGGTAAAATGAGATCAAATAATAAAAAAATTACAGCCTGTTTTGTAAAATTCTAAACGAATGGATTCGAGTGAATTACGACCAAACACCTTGGTTTTGAAAAATATGTCATTTATTTTTGTTTTGAATCAAAAAATATTTGTTTACATAAACAAAGGTTTGGTCGTAAGTCACTCGAATTCGTTCGTTTAGAATTTTACAAAAACAGGCTGTTAAATTGAATATAATTTTATTTGAGATTACAAAAGTGAAAAAGACCGTTTGAAATAGGAATTTTGACCAGTTTTTGTGTCATTAATTTGCACAACGAACGTGATTTTTCCCATAATATTAGGTGATATTCTTGTAAAATATTAGTATGAAAAAATATCTTAAAGGGTAAAATGAAGGAATTACAAATAAAAAAATATACCTGCATCCATCTATGATTCATACTTTTAGGAAATGTTCGCAAAAATATTCAAAATTTGGTGATTGTTACAGAATCGACATAATTATTACCTGCTTATTCGTGAAAAGAAGTGTACAAATTACGGGGATATGCGAAAAATAGTTTTATGATTTTGGGATACGAATTTCATATATCCATTATTGGAATATTCTTCCTTTTTATGATTTTTGTACAGGTAGTCTTATGCAATACATTTGTTGAACAAAAATAAATAATTTTCAGATCATAAACAATTTTTGTTAGAAAAGTAAAGCAAAAAATGAAAACAATTTTTAACAAATTTATTTTAATTTATGTAATAATTTTTATAGGGGAGATGGGGGCACCTTTGAACACTTTTTTCTTTCAAGCCTCATAAATTTTTTATGTTATAATTTTTGGTTTCTTATAAATTTTAACTAGGAAGTACATATTTAACCTTTAAAATGAATATACATATGACATACTTTAAGCTTGATATACATATTTTATTACTGTTTTAATGGACGAAGTCAAAGTGTTCAAAACTGCCCCCCAGCGGGGGCACCTTTGAACAAAGCTCAGTATGAACGGCATGATTTTTTACAGTGTTTATGTTCAAATATATATGTATTGTTTTCATATACATCAGAAATGAATTTATTTATTAAAAAATATACACAAATATTCGATAATAGTTCTGATCGAAATTTATTAAAACATAAAATGACATAAAAACAAAATTTTATATGGTGCAAAATGCAGCTAATTTCGTAATCTTATTAGCCCATTTGAAATTTTTGAGAAATCGAAGCAAAAGTCAAAAACTCCGTTTTTTACTGGAGTTTACTGGGTATGTTCAAAGGTGCCCCACCTGTGATATTTTACGGAAATTTATAATAACTTTTTTGTAGTAAATATATATGAAAGAAAATACATTAGATATGTTTGAAATGATTGTTGGAATGCAAAAAAATTGTTTATCGAAAGAAAACTATCACTGAATTCTTCCTACGCCCTTACAACCAAAAAATTTAAAGTCACTTATGTAGTCACTTATGTAAATTTTGTCAACAACTGAAAAAGCTAGCCAGGCACAGAAAAAAATTTGGTTGCGTGTCGAAAAAAATTTAAACTGAGATTTTATTAGCGTTGTTCAAAGGTGTACCCCTCTCCCCTACTTATTATATTTATTAAATCTATTGAAATCAGTAAAAATATAAAATTTATTCATACAAAAAAAATTAAAGATAATAAATACATCAATTTGTGTTCTTACAAATGGAACACTACGATATTAAGTGTTCCGCCAAATGGAACACTACGATTTTTAGTGTTCTGCCAAATGGAATACTACGATTTTTAGTGTTCCGGCCAGTGGAACACTACGATTTTTAGTGTTCCGGCAAGTGGAACACTACGATTTTTAGTGCTCCGACCGCGGTACACTACGATTTTTAGTGATCCGGCAGCGGTACACTACGAATTTCGTTGTGCTCCGGAGCAGTAACATTAAAATATTTTTTAATGTTTGTGTACCGGAACACTAACGTTAAAATTTTTTTAGTGTTTGTGTTCCTAGTAAGGTACACTACGATAGTGTACCGTTTTTTTTTTTTTGCGAACACTGATTGCAAGTTATTTTATCTTAAATATCTTAAATAATATGTTCATGTTTCCGATAACACCGATAACGAACGTGGACAACAAATTCATTGATCGATAGAAAATCTATCGTGTGACAGCTTGGGGGATTTTAATCGAAAATTGCCGATATTGCTTCTTGCTTCAGAACTTTTAGCTGTTAAATTCACTCTTGTTTAAAAGAATCTTCAGACCAAAATAAAGTTCGGTCAATAGATCCAGTGAGATTAATGGCATAATCAGATCTGGACTTTATGGCAATTAGCTCATTAAAAGTTGGCCTTCCGTTGCAACGCTTTCGAATTTCTACGAAGTCACTCTCAATGTCTTCATTGCAAATATATTTTGGCAAACAAAATTCATTTTGTAAAAGTATATACCACATCTGTGATAGCGAGCACTGAAGGTCTGAGGGTAGGGTGCCGCAATCGATCGTATATAAAAATGTCATGGCTTTATCAATAACACAGCGCACATCAAATCTATCTCTGTGATCTGGATCGGAACAGAGCTCAATAATTGGGATTACACCCGCATAAAATGTTTTCATTGCCACAAGTTGACTTGGTTCAAATTCTGAAAATATTCCCAAGTCACTGTTTAAGACTTCTAGGACATTTTTGTGAAAAAACGCCGCAACTCTCTCCATCGGTTTGTGTGTATAAGCATACGAACGGTAATAGCTGGGTGCGAAAATTGTCTTGTGCAATTGAAAACATATCCTTTTTCCAGCTTCTGAGTTGAAAATCGCATTTATTATATCAGGATTAATGAAGTCAATTTGTCTACCGAGTCTGCTTCTGATGTAAATGTTCTTATCCAAAAAGTTCATCTTAAATTGTTTAGAAGGTGGGGAATATCAAACATAAATTGTAAAGCGTCCTCGGAGTCTGGAGGAAAGCGGAAGCAAAGCGGGCCGCTGTAATTATTGCCGTACATCCGCATAAACTGGAAATGAACAGGATGTCGATCGCAATTGCCGATAATAAGGTGTATTGGAAGTAATTGTATTGTAATTTTCTCCATCATTTCCAAACTGTATTCACGGGTTGGTATGAAGCCAATTAGGATACTCCAGTTTTTACACAAACCAACCAATTGAATTCCAAGAGTGTATGTAAAGTCGTTCTCACCCTCTTCAGAGACTCTCAGCTGATCAAATTGGAGTGAACACGTTCGATCCCCTTCTGTCATTCCTTCTATTATTGTGATCAATGTCTCCAGTACAGATTTGTCAAATGCCAGAATCCGACATCTCCAAAACTTCCATCTGTTTCCACCACTATTTAAACAACTAAATATGAAATATGTATTTCTTTTGGAATTGAAAAACAACAAACGAACAAAACTTATATATTTCTTTATTTTCCGGTAATGACAAAAAAACAACAAACGAACAAAACTTACATATTTCATTATTTTCCGGTAATGACGGTGTTGTGTGTTCAATGAGGTCAATAGAGCCAGTCGGTAATGTCCGCTCTGTACACTCAATAGGTACCTCATGGATTTCAGTTTGTAATGCAGATTCCATATGTACCTCAGCCGTTAATATCCATACTGAAGTCACAATAGGTGCCTCATGGAGTCCAGCCGGTAATGTCCGTACTGTAGTCTCAATAGAAGGTTTTTTAGGTGCCGTATGGTTTATTGGATACAAAAATCGGCATGGCTTCGCTACTGTTGTTAACTGTTGTTTATTATTTTGAGCCATATATGTTTGGAACCAGGGCACCAAACATATATGGCTCAAAATGTTTGCAACAAATAGTGTGCGACTTTTTAATCACCATTCCATATTGTTCCTGTAACATTTTTCTCCATTCATCTTTCACTCGATGGACACTAATTTCCGCAAGACAAAACTTCATCTTAGAGTAGTCGCATGTTGGAATGCAGCATCTTCGTTGGTAAGACATGTTCTACAGGAAAAGTCAAAATTTATACGATTTATCATCAAGGTTATCATGGTTATTTTATCATCTTTCCTCCAAAAAATCCAGAATTCATATCATTTTTCCCATAATATTAGGTGATCTTCTTGTAAAATATTAGTATGAAAAAATATCTTAAAGGGTAAAATGAAGGAATTAAAAATACAAAAATATACCTGCATCCATCTATGATTCATACTTTTAGGAAATGTTCGCAAAAATATTCAAAATTTGGTGATTGTTACAGAATCGACATAATTATTACCTGCTTATTCGTGAAAAGAAGTGTACACATTACGGGGATATGCGAAAAATAGTTTTATGATTTTGGGATACGAATTTCATATATCCATTATTGGAATATTCTCCCTTTTTATGATTTTTGTATAGGTAGTCTTATGCAATACATTTGTTGAACAAAAATAAATAATTTTCAGATCCCAAACAATTTTTGTTAGAAAAGTAAAGCAAAAAATGAAAACAATTTTTAACAAATTTATTTTAATATGTAATAATTTTTATTGGGGAGAGGGGGCACCTTTGAACGCTTTTTTCTTTCAAGCCTCATAAATTTTTTATGTTATAATTTTTGGTTTTTTATAAATTTTAAATAAGAAGTACATATTTAACCTTTAAAATGAATATACATATGACATACTTTAATCTTGATATACATATTTTATTACTGTTTTAATGGACGAAGTCAAAGTGTTCAAAACTGCCAACAGCGGGGGCACCTTTGAACAAAGCTCAGTATTTTTGAACGGCATGTTTTTTACAGTGTTTATGTGCAAATATATATGTATTGTTTTCATATATATCAGAAATGAATTTATTTATTAAAAAATATATACAAAAATATTCGATAATTAAATAGTTCTGATCGAAATTTATTAAAACATAAAATGACATAAAAACAAAAATTTATATGGTGCAAAATGCAGCTAATTTCGTAATCTTATGAGCCCATTTGAAAAAATTGTTTATCGAAAGAAAACTATCACTGAATTCTTCCTACGCCCTTACAACCAAAAAATTAAAAGTCACTTATGTAGTCACTTATGTAAATTTTGTCAAAACTGAAAAAGCTAGCCAAAATGGTTTACGCAGTTAAAGAACAAGATTGGCACATAAAAAAATTTGGTTGCGGGTCGAAAAAATTTAAACTGAGATTTTATTAGCGTTGTTCAAAGGTGCACCCCTCTCCCCTACTTATTATTGGTCTGTTCCCGTACTGCAAGAATCTACTATTTTTTACTCCGATAACACTTTTTTCCTTCGTGATATCGAAGAAAATAGTAAAATCGAGTACATTCTTGCAGTACGGGAACAGACCATATATTTATTAAATCTATTGAAATCAGTAAAAATATAAAATTTATTCATACAAAAAAAATTAAAGATAATAAATACATCAATTTGTGTTCTTACAAATGGAACACTACGATATTAGTGTTCCGCCAAATGGAACACTACGATTTTTAGTGTTCTGCCAAATGGAATACTACGATTTTTAGTGTTCCGGCCAGTGGAACACTACTATTTTTAGTGTTCCGGCAAGTGGAACACTACGATTTTTAGTGCTCCGGCAGCGGTACACTACGAATTTCGTTGTGCTCCGGAACAGTAACATTAAAATATTTTTTAATGTTTGTGTACCGGAACACTAACGCTAAAAATTTTTTAGTGTTTGTGTTCTTAGTACGGTACACTACGATAGTGTACAGTTTTTTTGCGAAGTTATTTTATGATGATTGCAAGTTATTTTATCTTAAATACATAAATAACATTTTCCATTTAAAAGAGATGAGATACATACCTTTTTTAACAATTTAAACTTTAATATGTTCGTGTTTCCGATAACACCGATAACGAACGTGGACAACAAATTCATTGATCGATAGAAAATCTATCGTGTGTCAGCTTGGGGGATTTTAATCGAAAATTGCCGATATTGCTCTTGCTTCAGATCTTTTAGCTGTTAACTTCACTCTTGTTTAAAAGAATCTTCAGACCAAAATAAAGTTCGGTCAATAGATCCAGTGAGATTAATGGCATAATCAGATCTGGACTTTATGGCAATTAGCTCATTAAAAGTTGGCCTTCCGTTGCAACGCTTTCGAATTTCTACGAAGTCACTCTCAATGGCTTCATTGCAAATATATTTTGGCAAACAAAATTCATTTTGTAAAAGTATATACCACATCTGTGATAGCGAGCACTGAAGGTCTGAGGGTAGGGTGCCGCAATCGATCGTATATAAAAATGTCATGGCTTTATCAATAACACAGCGCACATCAAATCTATCTCTGTGATCTGGATCGGAACAGAGCTCAATAATGGGATTACACCCGCATAAAATGTTTTCATTGCCACATGTTGACTTGGTTCAAATTCTGAAAATATTCCCAAGTCACTGTTTAAGACTTCTAGGACATTTTTGTGAAAAAACGCCGCAACTCTCTCCATCGGTTTGTGTGTATAAGCATACGAACAGTAATAGCTGCGTGCGAAAATTGTCTTGTGCAATTGAAAACATATCCTTTTTCCTGCTTCTGAGTTGAAAATTGCATTTATTATATCAGGATTAATGAAGTCAATTTGTCTACCGAGTCTGCTTCTGATGTAAATGTTCTTATCCAAAAAGTTCATCTTAAATTGTTTAGAAGGTGGGGAATATCAAACATAAATTGTAAAGCGTCCTCGGAGTCTGGAGGAAAGCGGAAGCAAAGGGGGCCGCTGTAATTATTGCCGTAGATCCGCATAAACTGGAAATGAACAGGATGTCGATCGCAATTGCCGATAATAAAGTGTATTGGAAGTAATTGTATTGTAATTTTCTCCATCATTTCCAAACTGTATTCAAGGGTTGGTATGAAGCCAATTAGGATACTCCAGTTTTTACACAAACCAACCAATTGAATTCCAAGAGTGTATGTAAAGTCGTTCTCACCCTCTTTAGAGGCTCTCAGCTGATCAAATTGGAGTGAACACGTTCGATCCTCTTCTGTCATTCCTTCTATTATTGTGATCAATGTCTCCAGTACAGATTTGTCAAATGCCAGAATCCGACATCTTCTCCAAAACTTCCATCTGTTTCCACCACTATTTAAAAAAATAAATATGAAACATGTATTTCTTTTGGAATTGAAAAACAACAAACAAACAAAACTTACATATTTCATTATTTTCCGGTAATGACGGTGTTGTGTGTTCAATGAGATCAATAGAGACAGTCGGTAATGTCCGTTCTGTACACTCGATAGGTACCTCATGGATTTCAGTTTGTAATGCAGATTCCATATGTACCTCAGCCGGTAATATCCGTACTGAAGTCACAATAGGTACCTCATGGAGTCCAACCGGTAATGTCCGTACTGTAGACTCAATAGAAGGTTTATTAGGTGCCGTATGGTTTATTGGATACCATAATCGGCATGGCTTCGCTACTGTTGTTTATCTGCCCTGGTTCCAAACATATATGGCTCAAAATGTTTGCAACAGATAGTGTGCGACTTTTTAATCACCATTCCATATTGTTCCTGTAACATGTTTCTCCATTCATCTTTCACTCGATGGACACTAATTTCCGCAAGACAAAACTTCATCTTAGAGTAGTCGCATGTTGGAATGCAGGATCTTCGTTGGTAAGACATGTTCTACAGTAAAAGTCAAAATTTATACGATTTATCATCAAGGTTATCATGGTTATTTTATAATCTTTCCTCCAAAAAATCCAAAATTCATATCATCATAACAAAGCCATCTATTGACCGACAGTAAAAATAAACAAACAACGCAGACACAAACCATTTAATGTGTACCATGTACTAGCGAAGTGCCTGCTATTTCGTATGCGGAAAAGGGAACCCGTTACTTCGTAATACAGTTTTTAGTACATTTTAGTACTAATTTCCAAAAAAAATTTTGCACCATATTCAAGTTTTAGATATGTATTTTTTCCCACATCCCCCTTTTTATCGTAGACAATCTTAGCTTTCGAGTTTCTTTTGGGTAGTCGTGGAATGTAAAATTTGTTTGTCATACTAGTCAAGCAAGCTTAGATTTATAAAAATTAATTCATTAAAACATTAGTTTTAAATAGGGTTATTCGATTTTTTATTATATAACAAAAATGTGCATTTTTACAAAAAAAGTTTTAAGAACAGCTATGTCAGTTTAAAATTAAATCCATACTTTTTTGTGTAAAATTGTTCCCGGTTGTCACCCGATTATTGAACAACTGTCGCTATCGTATTATGTGTGCTTGTAAGTGTAAGGTATTAAGTGCTTTTATTTTTTTATTATTTATACGCCCATGGATGGATGAGTGTAAACTTCTATTCTGGACCAATGGCTAATATCTGATGATTTTCGAAACTTGTTTTAAATCGCATCCGCTTGCCACACATACGATCATAGAAAACAAATTCGGCTAAAGATTCGGCATTTGTTCGAATAATTTTGTACTCAATATTTTGAATTTTAAAATATTCTTTAGGTTAGGTTAATTTTCTTTAGGATATTTCATGTATTTAATTAATTTTTAATATATGGGGTGATTGTTTTTGTGAAAATTTTCCGTAGACTATTTAGGCGTGAAATTACCAAAACTATTAAGTCATTGATTTTTTATAAAATATTTTTCCATAGACTTGTCAAGATCAAAGATCCAAGCTTTAAAAGTTGGTTAAAAATATTATTTAAAACACTAAGGAAAGTAGTAAAGTCGGACTGGGCCGACTATATGATACCCTTCACCACTTCGGGTACATTCTACATATGTCTCTTAACAGACGTTGCCGTTTCGAAAGAACATTGACATTAATTTGAAAGAACAGCGCTGTGCCAAATTTGGTGCAAATCGAGATATATATAGGGATTTTCGTGCACCATTTCTATTAAATCGGACGAAAATATATATGGGAGCTATATCTAAATCTGAGCCGATTTTCACAAAACTTAGCACACAAAATTGTCGTCTTAATTCAGTACGTTATGTAAAATTTTGTGAAAACCGAATGATAGGGACTTTGTTGCACTATCTAATTAAATCGGACAAAAATGTGAGCTATATCAAAATGTTAACCTATTTTTTCCAATTTCAATAGTGTTCGTTCTTGGACAAAATTTCAAAATTGCGCCAAATTTCATCCAACTCGGATCATAAATTTTTGTTGTAGAATGTATTAATTTTTCAAAAAAAAAAAAAAAAATTCTACCGACAGTTATCGTGCCCTCCTTACCTAAATCCTCGCAATGTTTTCAAAACCCCTTTTGTTTTGAAAAAAAAAGAATTGTGCAAAAAAATGAATTTATCAAACCACACATTGTCTGTAAATTTTCCCCATAGAATGTAATGGGGAAAAATTCCATCAGTTCTTCTACTGAGACCAAATACCGTACGTCTGTACGGTCACCAAGATAGCAATCGAAATCGAAAACAGCTGTTTTTTCTCAAGTCTAATGTCAAAAATTTTGACTTTGTTTACGTTTTCATAATGGCCATCATGGCCTATAAATAGATTAATAGATCTTAATAGGCCATGGTCCATGCCACCTATAAAAATAAATTGTAGCATCTGTAGATATAACTTACGAACAATGTGAATAAAAAAATTTTATATCTACCTTAAAATACCTTAAATCTATAGAAAATATTCCAATCGACATGCATCAAATTTTATGAAATTTATTTTTCAAACAATTGGGGTATCATGAAATTCATGGCATAATTACATTTGAGAAATTATTAATGGCAAACCTTTTTAATTTGGAACTCATCTATCAATTTCAAATTCCTTGAAAAATTAATTCTTTAAAATTGTATGCATGTATATGTATACTGTCTAAAGATTATAAGTATTTTATGATGGACAATTCTATTCATAATTCCATATGTATAAAATACATGCTATGTACAGACATAATTATTTTTCAATCCGGACGTGCGGTCTATATAATGCAATGCGATAAATATCTAAATTTTTCGATCAACATTGACTGGGAACTTCAAAATATTAAACATTATCAAAAGATTGTAATTATATACCTTTTTGTACTACCGCCGTGTGTGATTACAATTTTCCGAAAATGCATTCAACATGAGCATCATTACACAGGTTATACATACCGATTTCACCCAATATTGATAAATATATTTGTTCATCTTCCAATGGGTAGATTCAAAATTTGACTACAAATTAAAATGTTTTTATAAGTTTGTTCCTATTTAATCTAGTTGCAGATTTTACAATCACCCCTATTCTGTATGTCGTCGTCGACACGAAACGACGTCGAAGAGAGTCGTCTTTTGCAAATTGGTATTCTCTATGACAATTATCGATAACTATTGAAACATTTTTGGTATTCCGTAACAATGTGTGACGACGACGATGTCGAAGATTTCTTCGACATAGTTTTTGTTGACGACTGAAGCGTTTGAACATTTTTTTTAGAAATTAAAAAAAAACATGACCGGACAAGAACAGGATACATCATTCGAGAATCTATTCAATACTTAATGCAAAATAAAGTGTAAATAAAGAAAAATATATGGTATCTATATATAAATCTGAACCGATTTGGACCAATGTCAATAGGACTCGTCTATGTAGAAATAAAATTTCATCCCAATTGGATGGATTTTTTTCAAAATTTCATCCCGTTCGGATCATAATGGTGGCATGTAAAATAATACATGAATGGAGGGACATGCATAAATCAACTGAAAAATAATTCTATGTACATATATACTAAAAAGTAACTATGGGTCTATCTCGTTTCTTTTTGGTCGTTGCAAACACATTTACCAAGACATAATGCCCTGTGCCACAGTGCGGTGAAGGATACAAACACATTTTTGCCCAAAAATATGCAACAAAATAAACATCTGACCACATTTTTAGAGATGTGTTTTTGTTTTTATTTATATTATCGATAAATAGTCGACATCGTCGCATGAGTGTTACAGAATACCAAATCAGTGTCGAAGTGATGTCGATGTCGATGCGAAGTGATGTCGAAAGAGAAACGTCGTCGACAACGACGACGACATACGGAATAGGGGTGATTTTTTTTTATTCTCAAAAAAAAAAAAAAAAACAATATTTTAAAATTTTTGAAAATTCTTATAAGATCCACGACCACGTTCAAAATGTATTTCAAAATTATCAATTATCGCTTCCAAATATAGGTTAGGATACATTTGGTCCATTGTACTCATCCTGAGTAACTGAAGAGAGATGATAGAGGAAGTAAGTGTATTGTTTCACAATCTTGCCTTTTTGAAACTAATTAAGCAACGTTAACAGTTATTTAACGTTGCTAATGTAATTTAATTTATTTTACTTGTAATGTATTAATTTGTACTAAAATTCTTTTGTTTTTTTTCGAACGTTCCCACGCCACTCACACCCGCCCCTGCCGACCGAGGGAGCCACCTCCCCATAACGTGGAGAGAACGTACACTCTATTTTATTAGAATAATTTTTATAAAATGGGCTCCAAAGAACACAGCCGTATTCCAATGTGGGTCGAACAAGGCTAATGAATAGACGTTTAGTTATATACGGATCATCAAATTCCTTAGACCATCGCTTTATAAAACCAAGCAACGATTTAGCTTTATTAACAGACTCAATATGTAAATGAAAACGCAATTTGGTATATAAAATGATACCAAGATCTGTAAACGAGTCAAGTTTATGAGAACCAATAAAGTAATCAATAGATATGGGCCTAGTCCTAGAATGAGTTAATTTTTTGCACTTCTTAAGGTTTAGCGATATACCATTAGAACTACACCAGTTTACGAATGAGTGTAGGTCATGTTGCAAATTTAATGAGGAGTTAAGTGTGTTTAGACTACAAAAAAGTTTTACATCATCTGCAAACATTAAAATATTAGAAAATCGGATGGAAGATCATTTAAGTAAAGGACAAAGAGTAATGGACCCAAGTGGCTACCCTGAGGAACACCAGAGGAAACACTGATGTCATCTGAGAGAAGTGAATTGAAATGTACTTTTTGATTACGATCTTGTAAATAAGAGGAAATCCAGTTAAGAAGGATTGTCGGGAAACCCATAATATCAAGCCTATAAATTAATAAACTGTGTACAACAGTATCGAACGCTTTACTGAAATCTGTATAAATTATATAAGTTTGCAGTTTATTGATAAACCCATTGTGAGCGTGACACATAAGCTCCATTAGGTTAGTCAATGTAGACCTCCCTCTTAAAAAGCCATGTTGGGAAGGAGATACTATAGATGAGACAAAGTGGAAAATTCTCCGAGAAACCAAAAGTTCAAATAACTTCGGAATCGCACTCAATTTGTAGATGCCTCTATAATTTTCAATAGTGCTCCGACTACCAGTTTTTTGTAAAGGGATTATATAGCTATTTGCTGTTATGAAGTATGAATGAATAAAAGTCCAATAGTACGTACTGGATGAACCGAAGAATACTGACTTAAGAAAACGGCACACAAGCAATCATCGCAACGGACAGCCTGGGCCGAATCAAAGCATACGCATACACTTAATATATTAGTTCACATATCGACGCCTCCGAACCATAGTATGCTAAGTCGACTTAGCATGTTTTACAGTTCTTTACGTTTTTAGATACTGCGGTCCTTAATTTAAGTTCACTGAAATTTTGGTAATCATCGGCCAATCCAAACCAAAGTTATAAGCAAAAATGTACTTAGCATGACACGTACGATTAAAGAAAGTCCCAATTTAGATTAGGCGAGTTTACTTGCGACAAGTCTTTGTAGGAGAGAGGGGCAAGGGAATAGAAATGGAACAAAATTGCTTTATTTATTTAAATGTAAAAAAACTATTTGAAACAAATATTTTTTTTTTTTTTGAAACTGAATTGCTTTGTATATAATCTAAATCAAGACAAACTTCCATACTTTGAAAGCTTCTACTGAAAAAGTCACTTTTCAGACTTAGCATAGCACACTATGGTTCGGAGGCGTCGATATAGTTTCTAACGAATTGAATTGTGATTTGTTTATATTTGTTGCGTAACATAATTCATCTATATATTTAATTTACCAAACAAATAACATTCATTGTTCTAGAATTTTTGTAATAATATTTTGGCTTTCGATTTAAGCTGGACCACCCCGATTGATATACTCCATTTCATCGACACTAATAGGTTTGCGCCAGTAACGTGGTGGCAACTCCCAGTCTTCAAGTACAGCAGGATTCTATAAAAATAGAAATATTCACTATTAACATATGGTTAAGGAGAGATTGGGCATCTGACAGCAATTTCAATTGTTAATTGGGATTTTCTACATTCTCAATGAAGGTTAGTCACAAACGATTACATTTTTTGACTCCAAGGTATTAGGGAATGAACTCGCCTGTGCTCCAGCAGCTGTCAAACCTGGATAACCGCCTTTGCGGAATTTTATTAGTGGAATACGTTTGGCCGATTGGACAATTGCAGTTCGCAGCACCATTTTGAGATTTCTTCTTATTTCACGATAAAACTAAAAAAATAAAACCTTTCGACCTATGTAATCAAGTTGTGTCGCTTCGTAACTAGGAATACGTAAGTCGACATAGGGATACATATGTCGACTTTCGACTAATCGATAAATCGACTTATTGCTTGGCAGAGTATCATTCAAAAGTGAATGAAAATTCGTCCAAATTCCGTTCATTTGATAGTGGAGAGGGGGGCACCTTTGAACACTTTTTTCTTTCAAGCCTCATAAAATTTTTTATTTCATAATTTTTGGTTTCTTATATAATTTTAAACCAGTAGGTACATATGTAACCTTTAAAATGAATATACATAATACATACTTTAACCTTGATAAATATATTTTATTACAGTTTTAATAGACGAAGTCAGTGTTCAAAACTGCCCCCCAGGATTGGCATTTTTGAACGACATGTTTTTTTACAGTGTTTATGTTCAAATATATGTATGTATTTTATTCATACATATCAAAAATGCATTTATTTATTAAAAAATATATACAAAAAGTTTCGAAAATTAAAAAATTCCAATCAAAATTTATTAAAATATAAAATGACTTAAAAACAAAAATTAATATGGTGAAAAATACAGTCAATCTCGTAATCTGTTGTAGCACACTGTTATACTTGCACGTTCTCAAAACGAGAGGTCGATATCGTTTAAGTATACCTAGATGACTGTGGTATCGATTTATTTAGGTTTGGCCCGGCTCTTCTCAGTCGGCACTCTCAGCGGTGTGCATAACAGAGACAACAAGAAATTGAGTTACTAATATAAAATAAAATTCAAAAAGAAGGAAATCGTTGTTGCGTTATTTTAAAGACAGAGTTGTTTTCTGGTATCCAGATGTTAATGGATACCTTCATCGCCCACCCTATGGATTCCGACATGAATCCCCTTTTTGGGCTCCCACTATGGTGAGATACCCCCAATACCTATATTGACTTCACCCTTATTTTACATTACCCCCTTAGATAATTTATCAAAACATATTATAATATTTAATTGCTTTCATTTTTTTTTCATTTCATAAATTCTTTTAAGTTTTATTCCATTAATTCAAAAGAGAAACGAGTCTTAGATTTACTTAAATCTAACGTATAATACAAATGAATTTAAAACAATGATTACAATTGAGGAAAGTTCATACAAAATTTGAACTAAATTTGTATGTTCATCCCAATTCTCGTGCCACTGTGCACTAAATTATTTTATAAAGGACGTATCTATAACCTATCGAGCTCAATGGGTCTATCCTGAAATATTCACACTAAATTTGATTGCGAATAGAGATCAACATTTAACAGAAAATATTCAAAAAGAAAAAAAACTTATATATAAATTATATATAAAATAGGCTTAAATTAAAATTAATAGAAAAGAATAGAATAAAACATTGAATTGAGTTTTTTTTTTAAATTTGAACATATATGTATACATATGGTCTGTTCCCGTACTGCAAGAATCTACTACTTTTTACTACGATAACGAATTTTCTTTTATGATATCGAAGAAAATAGTAAAATCGAGTAGATTCTTGCTTGCGGGAACAGACCAATATATACTCAAGTACATACATATATACATATAGGTTGATGGAGGCAACTTCAACTTCATATGGCCTGAATTTACACATTAATATATTGTTACGAATATAAATTTAGATTTAAGTTACTTTAGATGAATTCCGTTAATTTAAGAATTTGAATTGTAACGTAAATTTCTACTACGCAGTTTATTTGAATAACTTCACAACAACAACCACTGTATAGATTTTTCTACATCCTTCCATTTCCTCTTTCATTTTCTATTTTGTTATTGTCGTACAATTCTTGTTAAACGTCATTCCTCTTTCTTTGTTATTCCCTCGCCTGTATATGTGTTGTTGTTATTCCTCTTTCTTTGTTATTCCCTCGCCTGTATATGTGTTGTTGTTATTCCTCTTTCTTTGTTATTCCCTCGCCTGTATATGTGTTGTTGTTATTGTAAGTTTGTTTACTCAAGTTTGTTGTTGTTATTGTTCACTCAGTAAGTTTGTTGTTGTTATTGTTACTCAATGTGTTTGTTGCATTGGTAGATTGTTCGTGATCTAGGTGTTACCAGATCGTCTAGAAACTTCTGTAGCGACAGGCAGGGCTCATATAAATAGAGGGAATGGAAAGGCAGTGAGTGAGTTGTGAATCAGATCGCGAATTGAAACCGTCGTGTAAAGTAAAGTGCAAAGTAAAGTTGTGTGAATAAAATCATTATAATAATCGTAATCAGAAAGAACCCGCGTTTTATTTGGTACGAATTGTATCGGGAAATAAAACAACGTCTACACGGGATTTAGTAAAATCCAAGAACGTAACAATTGGTGTCAGAAGTGGGATTACGATAATACTACGATGAAGTTTAAGGATCTACGAGTGGAAGACTTAAAGAAGGAGCTCAATAAATTGGAATTGTCCTCTACTGGCAACAAGGCTGAACTACAAAAACGTCTGTTGGATGAGTTCGAGCGCCGTGGTATGAACATCGATACATATGAGTTTGACAGTAAGGATGAAGTGGATTTATCGGAAATGGGCGAATCCAACGGTGGGGAAGTCTCGTCAGTAGCTGCCAGGGGTGACGATTTCAGAGAAATGCTGGCCAAAATGTTTGAGGAAAATTTCAGAAGGAGCGAAGAGAATTCGAGAAAGTTAGAAGAAAACACGAGACGAATGTTCGAAGAGAATTCCAGAAAGTTAGAAGAAAACTCGAGACGAATGTTCGAAGAGAATTCCAGAAACTTAGAAGAAAACACCAGACGAATGTTCGAAGAAAATTCGAGAATAACGAACGAGAAACTCGAGTACATTACAGAAGTTATTGGAAGGAGAGTGGAAACCGTGGAGGTCCAAATTAAAGATTTGGATAAGAAAGTGCAGTCGGTTGACGAGAAATTTCTGGCCCACGACCACAGGTTTACGAATCTGGAGAAGAAAATTTCGGAACTGGAAATCAAAGGTGGTCCGGTGCGAGTTCCTGATAACACACTAAAAATCAAACCTCCTGTATTCGACGGCTCTACGTCATTCAATGTTTTCAAGTTACAGTTCGAGACAGTGGCTTCTAGAAATTCGTGGAACGACAGCGACAAAGCGGTTGCACTACTTCTGGCATTGAAGGGCAGTGCTGCGGATGTTATACAGAGTATTCCTGTCGCTTCTAGAAGCAACTATGAAGATGTTATTGCTGCACTGGAACGTAAGTACGGTGGCGAACATAAACAAAACATCTACCTTATGGAATTAAGGGGAAGAGTACAGAGGGCAAACGAGACGTTACAAGACTTTGCAGCTGAGGTATCCAGGAGAGAATCACCCATTGGTGGACCGTATTAAAATCGAAACCTTTGTGAATGGCATACGTGACCCTGAGATTAAATGTGCAACATATGCGTCACCAAAAGCGTCATTTGCCGAAACCGTGTCGTTTGCCCTTGCCCAAGAGACGGCAAGAATGATTGTTAGGCCCCACACCCACAAGATTAGCCAACTGGAGACCGAATGTTGCGAACACAAATATCTCGTTAACTTGATCAAGGACGCCATGAGGCGGGTAATAGAAGAAACAAAGTTAGTAGGGAATGCGGAAAACACGGTAATGCTGATGCCCTGTCTCGTCGGCCATGCAAGGTAGAATACAGGCACTGCTCAAAGGCCGAGTGGAAAGAGAATATCGTTGATGTCCGACGATTGCAGTTTGAGTCGGGTGAAGATTGGTCGACGGAACAACGAAGAGATCCCATTCTGGGCAAAGTAATTTCGGCCATTGAAACGGGCAAGCGACCTAGTCGTAAAGAAATTACCTCCGAAAGCCCTCTTTTAAAATCCTATTGGGCCCAGTGGGACAGTCTACTTATAAAAGATGGTTGCCTATATCGCAAATGGGAAAGTGAGGACGGTAAATCTCACCGGAACTTGATCGTCGTCCCAGACTCCAAAATAAGGGATGTCTTGTCGGAGTTTCACGATGGGCCAAGTGGAGGACATCTTGGCATAGCAAAGACCGCTGAAAAGGTAAAGCAGAGATTCTACTGGGTCGGCTGTCAAAAATCCATTGCCGACTGGATCGCCAATTGTGAAAGGTGCATAAGGGCTAAAGGTCCAACACGGAAGAGTCGAGGCTACATGCAGCAGTATAATTCAGGAGCCCCTTTTGAAAGAATCGCAATGGATGCAGCTGGACCGTTCCCAACAAGCGACTCTGGGAACCGGTATGTCTTAGTGGTCATGGATTACTTCAGCAAATGGCCAGAGGTTTATGCTATCCCAAATCAAGAAGCCAGGACAATTGTGGATGTGTTCAGCAAAAATTGGATTTGTCGCTATGGTGTTCCATCTGAGGTTCATTCCGATCAAGGTAGGAATTTTGAATCAGCGATCTTCAAGGAAATGTGTGACTCCTACGGAATCAAGAAAACCAGAACGACGCCCCTACATCCACAATCAGATGGCATGGTGGAAAGATTCAATCGCACCCTTGAAGAACATCTACGGAAAGTGGTGGACAGTGGCCAACGAGACTGGGATGAGCATATTCCAAAGTTTTTACTGGCTTATAGATCGGCCATTCATGATTCCACATCCCGGACCCCAGCCAAAGTTCTGTTCGGAAATGAATTAAAGCTACCTGGCGATTTGATATTCGGTGCTACCCCAAACGACGATGTGAACCAAGATGAAGACAGTCAAAACTCTTTTAGTAAAGTCCACGATGCAGTCCGACATCGAATAAAAATGGTTAGCAACCGCATGAAGGCAAGGTACGATCGAGCGGCAAATACCGATGGGTTTCAAGAAGGGCAACTGGTACTATTGTTCAACCCACAACGAAAGAAAGGACTATGCCCCAAATTGCAAACGCACTGGGAAGGACCCTACAGGATTGTCACGAAAATAAATGACGTCGTTTACCGCATCCAGAGGAGCGACAGTCCCAGGTCGAAGATGAAAGTTGTACATTTGGAGCGGCTGACCCCCTACGGAACGGGAACTGTGCCTATTCGGGACGAACAGGCTTAAGCGGGGGGCAATGTTACGAATATAAATTTAGATTTAAGTTAACTTTAGATGAATTCCGTTAATTTAAGAATTTGAATTGTAACGTAAATTTCTACTACGCAGTTTATTTGAATAACTTCACAACAACAACCACTGTATAGATTTTTCTACATCCTTCCATTTCCTCTTTCATTTTCTATTTTGTTATTGTCGTACAATTCTTGTTAAACGTCATTCCTCTTTCTTTGTTATTCCCTCGCCTGTATATGTGTTGTTGTTATTCCTCTTTCTTTGTTATTCCCTCGCCTGTATATGTGTTGTTGTTATTCCTCTTTCTTTGTTATTCCCTCGCCTGTATATGTGTTGTTGTTATTGTAAGTTTGTTTACTCAAGTTTGTTGTTGTTATTGTTCACTCAGTAAGTTTGTTGTTGTTATTGTTACTCAATGTGTTTGTTGCATTGGTAGATTGTTCGTGATCTAGGTGTTACCAGATCGTCTAGAAACTTCTGTAGCGACAGGCAGGGCTCATATAAATAGAGGGAATGGAAAGGCAGTGAGTGAGTTGTGAATCAGATCGCGAATTGAAACCGTCGTGTAAAGTAAAGTGCAAAGTAAAGTTGTGTGAATAAAATCATTATAATAATCGTAATCAGAAAGAACCCGCGTTTTATTTGGTACGAATTGTATCGGGAAATAAAGCAACGTCTACACGGGATTTAGTAAAATCCAAGAACGTAACAATATATTACATACGTATATATATATATATATATATATGTAGTATATATATTAAATAATATTGTTACGTTCTTGGACTTTACTTATTCCCGTGTAGACGTTGTTTTATTTCCCGATACCGTTCGTACCAAATAAAACGCGGGTTCGTTCTGATTACGATTATTACAATGATTTTATTCACACAACTTTACTTTGCACTTTACTTTACACGACGGTTTCAATTCGCGATCTGATTCACAACTGACTCACTGCCTTTCCATTCCCCTATTTATATGAGCCCTGCCTGTCGCTACAGAAGTTTCTAGACGATCTGGTAACACCTAGATCAAGAACAATCTTCCAATGCAACAAACACACATACAAACTTACATTGAGTAAACAATAACAACAACACATATACAGGCGAGGGAATAACAAAGAAAGAGGAATAACAACAACACATATACAGGCGAGGGAATAACAAAGAAAGAGGAATGACGTTTAACAAGAATTGTACGACAATAACAAAAATAGAAAATGAAAGAGGAAATGGAAGGATGTAGAAAAATCTATACAGTAGTTGTTGTTGTGAAGTTATTCAAATAAACTGCGTAGTAGAAATTTACGTTACAATTCAAATTCTTAAATTAACGGAATTCATCTAAATTAACTTAAATCTAAAGTTATATTCGTAACATTGCCCCCCGCTTAAGCCTGTTCGTCCCGAATAGGCACAGTTCCCGTTCCGTAGGGGGTCAGCCGCTCCAAATGTACAACTTTCATCTTCGACCTGGGACTGTCGCTCCTCTGGATGCGATAAACGACGTCATTTATTTTCGTGACAATCTTGTAGGGTCCTTCCCAGTGCGTTTGCAATTTGGGGCATAGTCCTTTCTTTCGTTGTGGGTTGAACAATAGTACCAGTTGCCCTTCTTGAAACCCATCGGTATTTGCCGCTCGATCGTACCTTGCCTTCATGCGGTTGCTAACCATTTTTATTCGATGTCGGACTGCATCGTGGACTTTACTAAAAGAGTTTTGGCTGTCTTCATCTTGGTTCACATCGTCGTTTGGGGTAGCACCGAATATCAAATCGCCAGGTAGCTTTAATTCATTTCCGAACAGAACTTTGGCTGGGGTCCGGGATGTGGAATCATGAATGGCCGATCTATAAGCCAATAAAAACTTTGGAATATGCTCATCCCAGTCTCGTTGGCCACTGTCCACCACTTTCCGTAGATGTTCTTCAAGGGTGCGATTGAATCTTTCCACCATGCCATCTGATTGTGGATGTAGGGGCGTCGTTCTGGTTTTCTTGATTCCGTAGGAGTCACACATTTCCTTGAAGATCGCTGATTCAAAATTCCTACCTTGATCGGAATGAACCTCAGATGGAACACCATAGCGACAAATCCAATTTTTGCTGAACACATCCACAATTGTCCTGGCTTCTTGATTTGGGATAGCATAAACCTCCGGCCATTTACTGAAGTAATCCATGACCACTAAGACATACCGGTTCCCAGAGTCGCTTGTGGGGAACGGTCCAGCTACATCCATTGCGATTCTTTCAAAAGGGGCTCCTGAATTATACTGCTGCATGTAGCCTCGACTCTTCCGTGTTGGACCTTTAGCTTTTATGCACCTTTCACAATTGGCGATCCAGTCGGCAATGGATTTTTGACAGCCGACCCAGTAGAATCTCTGCTTTACCTTTTCAGCGGTTTTTGCTATGCCAAGATGTCCTCCACTTGGCCCATCGTGAAACTCCGACAAGACATCTCTTATTTTGGAGTCTGGGACGACGATCAAGTTCCGGTGAGATTTACCGTCCTCACTTTCCCATTTGCGATATAGGCAACCATCTATTATAAGTAGACTGTCCCACTGGGCCCAATAGGATTTTAAAAGAGGGCTTTCGGAGGTAATTTCTTTCCGACTAGGTCGCTTGCCCGTTTCTATGGCCGAAATTATTTTGCCCAGAATGGGATCTCTTCGTTGTTCCGTCGACCAATCTTCTCCCGACTCAAACTGCAATCGTCGGACGTCCACGATATTCTCTTTGCTCTCAGCCTTTGAGCAGTGGCTGTATTCTACCTTGCATGGCCGACGAGACAGGGCATCAGCATTACCGTGTTTTCCGTCTTCTCTGTGCTCGATTCTGTTCAACGGTGACTCATTGGTGGACTGTTGAGCCATTCTTCTACCATCTTTCGTTGTAGGTGGTGACGATGACCTGGATCGTTTGCGCTTAGCTCTGCATTCGCGTGCAATATGACCTGCTTTATCGCAGTTGTAGCATCTAACCCTGGGCTTAGTCATCCCTACTAACTTTGTTTCTTCTATTACCCGCCTCATGGCGTCCTTGATCAAGTTAACGAGATATTTGTGTTCGCAACATTCGGTCTCCAGTTGGCTAATCTTGTAGGTCTGGGGCTTAACAATCATTCTTGCCGTCTCTTGGGCAAGGGCAAACGACACAGTTTCGGCAAACGACGCTTTTGGTGACGCATATGTTGCACATTTAATCTCAGGGTCACGTATGCCATTCACAAAGGTTTCGATTTTCATACGGTCCAGCAATGGGTGATTCTCTCCTGGATACGCCATTAGCACCAAACGTTCCACCTCAGCTGCAAAGTCTTGTAGCGTCTCGTTTGCCCTCTGTACTTTTCCCCTTAGTTCCATAAGGTAGATGTTTTGTTTATGTTCGCCACCGTACTTACGTTCCAGTGCAGCAATAACATCTTCATAGTTGCTTCTAGAAGCGACAGGAATACTCTGTATAACATCCGCAGCACTGCCCTTCAATGCCAGAAGTAGTGCAACCGCTTTGTCGCTGTCGTTCCACGAATTTCTAGAAGCCACTGTCTCGAACTGTAACTTGAAAACATTGAATGACGTAGAGCCGTCGAATACAGGAGGTTTGATTTTTAGTGTGTTATCAGGAACTCGCACCGGACCACCTTTAATTTCCAGTTCCGACATTTTCTTCTCCAGATTCGTAAACCTGTGGTCGTGGACCAGAAATTTCTCATCCACAGACAGAATCTTCTCGTCAACCGACTGCACTTTCTTATCCAACTCTTTAATTTGGACCTCCACGGTTTCCACTCTCCTTCCAATAACTTCTGTAATGTTCTCGAGTTTCTCGTTCATTATTCTCGAATTTTCATCTAACTTTCTGGAATTCTCTTCGAACATTCGTCTCGAGTTTTCTTCTAACTTTCTGGAATTCTCTTCGAACATTCGTCTCGAGTTTTCTTCTGACTTTCTGGAATTCTCTTCGAACCTTCTGAAATTTTCCTCAAACATTTTGGCCAGCATTTCTCTGAAATCGTCACCCCTGGCAGCTACTGACGAGACTTCCCCACCGTTGGATTCGCGCATTTCCGATAAATCCCCCTCATCCTTACTGTCAAATTCATATGTATCGATGTCCATACCACGGCGCTCGAACTCATCCAACAGACGTTTTTGTAGTCCAGCCTTGTTGCCAGTAGAGGACAATTCCAATTTATTGAGCTCCTTCTTCAAGTCTTCCACTCGTAGATCCTTAAACTTCATCGTAGTATTATCGTAATCTCACTTCCGACACCAATTGTTACGTTCTTGAACTTTACTTATTCCCGTGTAGACGTTGTTTTATTTCCCGATACCGTTCGTACCAAATAAAACGCGGGTTCGTTCTGATTACGATTATTACAATGATTTTATTCACACAACTTTACTTTGCACTTTACTTTACTCGACGGTTTCAATTCGCGATCTGATTCACAACTGACTCACTGCCTTTCCATTCCCCCTATTTATATGAGCCTTGCTTGTCGCTATAGAAGTTTCTAGACGATCTGGTAACACCTAGATCACGAACAATCTTCCAATGCAACAAACACACATACAAACTTACATTGAGTAAACAATAACAACAACACATATACAGGCGAGGGAAGAAAGAGGAATAACAACAACACATATACAGGCGAGGGAATAACAAAGAAAGAGGAATGACGTTTAACAAGAATTGTACGACAATAACAAAAATAGAAAATGAAAGAGGAAATGGAAGGATGTAGAAAAATCTATACAGTAGTTGTTGTTGTGAAGTTATTCATATAAGCTGCGTAGTAGAAATTTACGTTACAATTCAAATTCTTAAATTAACGGAATTCGTCTAAATTAACTTAAATCTAAAGTTATATTTGTAACAATATATTGAATAATTAGTATGTAATATATCCTTATATTATCATACATCTATGTGGACTATACATATATAGTCCACATAGATGTATGATATATGTTCTAAATATATGTATGTCGACACAGGTAATTACACTTAAACATTATTGAACAGAAAAATAAATTTTAGCATTAAATAATAAAGGTTGCAGTCATGGTATAATAATAGAAGGGAACAGCAAGTGTTGTTGTACAACAAACGATACAACAACCACATGGAAATTTGTTTTTGTAAGATATACTAGTGTCAACGTCATTTGACAGAAAAATGTAAACAAACAAATAAATTATATTTATTTTGAAAATGAAATATTTTCGAATTCTCAAAAAAAAAAAAAAAAATTGAAAAACATGAATAAAAATCTATCAAATTTTTATTTCTATCGCTTCCACATCTTTCCTATAATTGAACTATTGCCACCTATATGTGTAACACATATAAAAATGCAGGGAATTGCGAGTTATTCAATGAAGAAAGATTTGCTTCCTCAAACTTTCCCAGCAGGCAGATTGTGTAAATTGAATACGGGAGCATATTTAATAAAGGACAATTTCAAATTGTATGCGTTCCCAATTTTCCTATTGGGTGTTTTTTAAAAATATAATTTGCCAAATTCATATTGACACTAGTATTACGTTGGAATCAAATCAGCTGGCATTTGCTGTTACCTTTTATAATTGTACCATGGGTTGCAGTAAAAAAATAGGTTACATAAATTTTGGTTGAATTTGTTGACTTTTAAATTGACACATGATGATGTAATGGAATTTGGACGAACTGGATTATTTCGAGTATAAAATATTGACATACATATTGGTGGCCTATGAAATCTGACTGAAATTTTGAGAAATTGAAGCAAAAAGTTAAAAACTCCGTTTTTTACTGGAGTTTATTGGAAATATTCAAAGGTGCCCCACCTGTGGCATTTTACCGAAATTTATAATAATTTTTTTTTTGTAGAAAATACATATGAAAGAAAAAAATTGTTTATCAAAAGAAAACGATCACCGATTTCTTCCTGCGCCCTTACAACCAAAAGATTAAAAGTTTACAATTGCACTGCGAAAACATGGTCACCCATGCACAATTTGTTGACAACTGAAAAAGCTAGCCAAAGTGGTTTACGCAGATAGAGAACAAGATTGCCATATAAAAAATGTGGTTGCGGGTCTGAAAATTTTTAAACCGAGATTGTAAGAGCGCTGTTCAAAGGTGCCCCCCTCTCCCCTACATTTTGACAAAAAAAGTGATTCTCAGTAAAATTTTAAATTTTTTCTTCAAAACAAAACACACATTCAGTACTCGAATTTGACTTAGCAAGCCATAATAAAAAAACAGTTTCCATGATTGCAACTACCTAGATAAAAAAACTATTGGAGCTAATCTAGATCTTTAGTTCATATTCAATACACATCTCGTTCGTCATTATTTCTTCTTATTTTTGTAGATGGTGCCACATCGTAGACTTAAATTTACTTGTGCACTATTATTCAAAACTGATAGTGTGTACTCTTTTAAATTCTATACTGTCATTCAAAACACATGGTGTGTACTAGCCGTATAACTTTACAGTACAAAAAATCGATTCATCGAAGGTCGATTAATACCTATGCTAGAAATAGTTCCAGTAGATTATTTCGGAGAAGCGCCTCGTTGAACTAATTTGTTTAGAATTGTAATTTGTTTATATACAAAAAAAATAAATAAATAAAAACAGAACAAAAGAAAAAATTTCATAAATTTAACAAAAACACACACAAGAACATGTCTTCTAAAATGCCGGTAGACATTAATCGGCTGACTGAAGGCTGGTTGGAATTGGAATCCGACCCCGGACTGTTTACATTATTACTTGAAGATTTTGGTGTACAAGGAGTTCAGGTGGAGGAAGTATATGATTTGCAAAAGCCAATCGAAGGTCCAGTGTATGGTTTTATCTTCCTTTTCCGATGGATTGAAGAAAGGAGGGCCCGTCGCAAAATAGTGGAGACAACAGCAGAAATATTTGTCAAGGATGACGAGGCAGTTGCAAATATATTTTTTGCCCAGCAGGTTGTACCAAACAGCTGTGCAACCCATGCTCTACTTTCGGTATTGTTAAACTGTGACGAATCCGATATACATCTTGGAGAGACGCTGGGAAGATTGAAGAGCCATACAAAGGGCATGTCACCGGAAAATAAAGGTTGGGCCATTGGAAACACACCTGAGTTGGCTTGCGCTCACAACTCACATGCCATGCCACAAGCAAAACGGTTACTGGAGCGTAATGCCGGTTCTGGCGTGTCGACGGGTCGATTTACCGGCGAGGCTTTCCATTTTGTAAGTTTTGTGCCTATTAATGGACACCTTTTCGAATTGGATGGCTTGAAACCTTATCCAATGGATCATGGAGGTTGGGAAGAATGTGAAGATTGGACAGATAAATTCAGACGTGTCATGGCAGAACGTTTAGGCATTGCCACTGGTGAGCAGGACATTCGCTTCAATTTAATGGCTGTTGTACCCGACAGGCGAATTGCTATAACACACAAATTGAAAATGTTACGCACCAACCAGGCCATAGTTTCCGGAACCCTTCAAAAACTACTTAAAGCAAATGAGGCAACATCGGATGGAACAACTTCAAGGACTGAAGAAAACGGGGAACAATCTACTTCACAACAGCAATCACAACCAAGAAGTGTTTCTCCGTCACCGCTTTTGGATGCCTCGAATGCCTTCACAGTTAGAGATTTACAATCACTTTTAAAAAATCTCGATTCGGAAATAGCAATAAATGAACAACACCTAAATGACGAAAACGATCGCCGTTATATGTTCAAGGTAAGGCACATCAAGTCATTTCCTTGAGGGTTTGTAAGTCCTGATTTACATTAGGCAATTTCAATTGCCTCAGTTCTATAGATTGTTGGTAAGAGAGTTGAGGGAACCTTCATCTCTCTCGCCTACAAACTGAGAATTGAATTAAAAAATTATATTATGTTTTTGAAATTTCTGAATGCATTTTATTTTATTTCAGGTCGATGATTGCCGCCGCACACATAATTATGATGAATTTATTTGCGCATTTTTATCAATGTTGGCTCATCAGGGTGTTTTGGGTGAATTAGTAAGTCAGCATTTGCTTCCGTCTAAGAAAATTGGTGGACAAAGCGCCGTTAACCGCATTAGCAAACAAACGAGTGCCAATAGTGTGTCACAACAAAAAAATGGTAAATCACCAAAAACACCAGGACGTCGAAGAAAAGGACGAAACAAATGTAAAAAAAGGAAATAAGTAACTACGAAGAAGCCATAAGTAGACAAAAAATAAGTAAAGTAAAAAACACTGAAAACTTTGCATAATGTTCTCAAAGCGGAACACTCCAAAATAACGTATAATATAGTTATATATTTTTAATGTTTATGTGATTAAATTATTAAAATGAAACTTACATGGTCTTCACCGATTTTATTTTGCTGAATGGAATGAATATACAAATGTTGTGAAATTTACAACCCGTATTTTGAATATTACCTAAAATTCACCACAAAAATAGAATACATGTGTTTATATGAATGTTACCGAAATACGTCAAACGTACAAAATTTCAAGTTGAACAATTTCAACTTTGACAGAACGTATTTTTCATTTCTTCTTTTGTTGGAAATAAAAATAAAACATTGAGGAAATACGAAATTTCGAATGGAAACTTAAAATATTTAAATTAATTTAATAAATTTTCAATTTTATTTTGCGATTTGTATTATGCGCTTGAAGATATGGATTCGACATATTTGGGTAACACGGCCGTACACAACATTTTGCCATAGTGAGGAAGTTGAATTTTTCTGTACGCCCCGTCGGATTACAGGTAGACCTCGGATTTAGCATATTTGCATATTTTTTAATAATGAAGATATCGAAATTCTGATTGGACACAAATTCGTTTCAAAGGATTTAGAATTATTTGAAGGGTTCACATTTTTTAATTTTTTGCATATATTGCATATGCACGAGATATGCAAAATATGCAAAAAATATGCAAAATATGCTAGGTCGATATGCAATAAATATGCAAAATATATGCATAAAATATGCAAAATATAGGCAAAAATATGTGCAAATATGAGCAACATATTTCACATATGTAATCATTTTAATAAAAAAAAAGATTCTTTATTTCTTTATTTTTAACCTATAGAAATCTAATTTTGTATGGTTCAACTGTTAGATTTTTGGGGCATTATGAAAAATTTGCTAAATATATGTATAAAACATGCAAACATATATAACCGTTATATGGCGATATACTAAAACGTGGACCGATATATCCCATTTCCAATACCAAACATCCTAGGAGTAATAATAATATATGTGCACAATTTCAAAGTTCTATCTTTAATATTGCGACCTAGCATACCGTGCATAATTTGCATATTTTTTATATTTTTGTATATTTTAAATATTTTGCATATTTAATGCAATTATTTTGCATATTTATTGCATATCGACCTAGCATATTTTTATTTTTGCATATTTTGCATATTTTTGCTTATTTTTGCATATTTTTGCATATTTTTGCATATATTTTGCATATTTTTGCACATTTTGCATATTTTGCATATGTTGCATATTTTTGGTAATTTTTGCATATTTTTGCATATGTTTGCATATTTTGCATATTTTTGCATGTTTTGCATATTTTGCATATGTTGCATATTTTTGCATATATTGCATATGTTTGCATATTTTTGCATATTTTGCATATTTTTGGATGTTTTGCATATTTTTGCATATATTGCATATGTTTGCATATTTTGCATATCGACAATGCATATTTTGTATATTTTTTGCATATATTTATCGCATATCGACCTAGCATACCGTGCATATTTTTGCATATTTTGATCTTCTGCGGCAACTCTGAAACTAGTTAGACGTATTTTTCTGACCGGCAAAAAATTTATCAAAAAACAAACCCACAGTATTGGAAATATTATTTATTCAGGCGTCATATTTGCATTTCTGTGAATAATGATGCCTGATACCTTACCCGATATGGATTTTGATGTGGCAGAAGAGGTGGCATCAACTTCCAATAGCAAAGTACTTGTTGCTTCTACATCAAAAGCAACTACACAAACAAACGATCGTAAAAGAATGCGAATCGAAAAATCAAATCAATCGATGAACATTGATATTTCAGAGCTTCGGGAGAAGTTGGAAAATCACGATCCAAATGACCAAAACAAATTTGGAATACTAAGTGTATTATCAGATGTTGACATTCAGTGTCCTCCAGTGGCAAAAGAAACTCAAGGAACTAGTAACAAAATTAAGAATACACCGACCAATAAAACAAAATGGTGTCCACCCATTTTTGTTTTTAACGTAAACATCAAAGCCCTTGTAGAATCTTTGAAAAACACTATCAAGGATTCTGAATTTAAAATCAAAAATATAAATAAAAATAAAAGCAAACTTTATTTTGCTGATCCACAAGTCCACTCTTCGATGATGGCGATCTTGAGAGCCAAAGAGATTCACTCTTACTCTTTCACTCCAAAGGAAATGAAACAGGTTGGTTTGGTCTTAAGAGGGCTATATTCGTATAACGATCCCATTGAAGTCAAGACCGAATTAGACATTGTGGTTCCCAATACAGTGGCTTCGGTAACCAAATTTTCAACGCCAAATTCTACTAAGAATGGCATAGACACAGGATTATTCTTAGTGTCATTAACACCTGGCAAAAATATTGGCGATGTCTCCCATGTAAAATCGTTGTTTCTTCAAGATATATGCTGGGAAAAACCAAAAAATAAAACTGGTGACATTCAATGTCACAGATGTCAAAGGTGGGGACATATTGCACGCAACTGTAATGCAAAATATAATTGCATGAAGTGTGACAAAGTTCACGGACCAGGAGAATGCCAAAGATCGCGCACGGATTCCTCAGAGCCATATTGCGTAAACTGCAAAACATTTGGGCACCCAGCAAACTGGAAGGGATGTCCTTCATTTAAGAAATATCATGCTGGTAAACAAAAAAATATTGAAATAAATCGTGAGGATAAAAACATTGCATTGAAAAACGTTAGTAACGCAGTAAACTTTTCCACCGTAACTCCACACAAATCATTTGCCAGCCTATTTAAACAAAACAATCAACAAAAGCCATCCATTGTTGATGATTTTCTAAAACTTGCCAATTACTTTTTGGAACCGGAGGAAATGACACTGGAAGAAGAAATCTCACTGTTTATCAATAACTTCAAAGAAATGGAAAAATCCAAAGCCAAAGCTGAATTCTTAAGAATTCTAAATAAAGTACGTGAACAATATGGACCATAGAGTCATAAATTTATTAACGTTCAATGTTAGATCTCTTAATGATAAAAGCAGGCAAATTGATCTACATAAAACTCTTATTTACAATAACATTGATGTTGGATTCATACAAGAATGTCATCTGAGGAGAAATCAGAGAATAAGGATCGACGGGTACAATGCCATCTATGATGAGTCTACAATTGGTGTTGCTATTTTCATAAGGAAGTCTATACAGTATACCAAAATTGTTTTAAATGATGTGGGCATTAATACATCCCTCGTAAGGCTGGACACAATGCACAACGGAATGCAGAAAAAGTATGTTCTGGGTTCAGTATATATCCCATGCAATTATCCATCATCACAATTAGAGTCAGATTTGGGAAAAATTCTGCATCTATGCTCTAACTTCGATGGATTTATTCTCGGTGGAGATTTAAACTCAAGAAGTCCTTCCTGGGGTGATCCTGTGGAAAATACAAATGGAAAAACCTTGAAGGCTTGGCTGCAAACAAATATCCTGGACGTTAAACGCATTTGTGATGCATCTCCATCTTACCCAAATGGTCCATCATTTTTAGATCACTTCTTAATAAGCACAGGTTTAGTGGACAGTAATTCGACAAACTTCAGCATCTCCTCACTGCCAACATTTTCGGATCATTTTCCATTGAAGTTAGAACTGAAACTGAAATGTTCAGAGATTTTATTAAATACACCAAAAACCTTCATCTCATATAAAGATACGAACTGGGATAATTTTCGGGCCGATTTTGAAACTGCTATATCGGATTTCATGCCACCTTCAGATCAAAATTTGTCAAATCAGGAAATTGATGCTGTTATCCAGGATTTTAACAGATGTTACAATACTGTCCATGATGCACACTCTCAGAAAATAGCGGTCAGCGATGGAAAGTTTCCCCTTTCTGAAAGATCAAAAATATTATACAGAATTAAATATCAATGGCAAAAAGAACTTAAAAAAATCTTTCATCGAACTGGAAATCGGATCAGTCGTGAGTATAAAATTCTCTCTAAACAAATAAGTCTGTTAAAAATCATTATAAAAGAGTCTATCCAGCTCGAACAAGCAAAGCTGTTCAATTCCCGTCTGCAAAATATCAAGCCTGGTCCGTCCGCTTTTAAGGAAATTTATCGTTTCAGCGGCAGGAAAAAATCACCATTCTGTCAACATATTGTCGTTGATAATAACAGAGTTACTAATTCGTCCGAAATAGCTAATCACTTCCATCAGTATTATTCGTCCGTTTTCCGAGAATCGATTCCAAACTCTCCTGTCGATGATGTTGATTCACGAATTGCATCATTCTCTTCATCATTGCCTCCTCGCATCTACTCCTTTAGTAACCAATTCACGTCCATTAGTAATCGAGATGACTATCACTTCACGAATGCTGAAAAAATTAAATCAATTATCCTGAAAATTAACACTAAAAAATCATCAGGCGTTGATAACGTCTCTAATTATACATTACGCAAGTTTCCGGATGCTGCCATAAACGTTTTAACAAACATCTTTAATAATTCAATCAACAATGGATATTTTCCTACTATGTGGAAGATAGCAAAAATAATTCCAATTAAGAAAAAACCCAATAGCGAATCCGTCGTTGATTTTCGTCCAATTTCACTTCTCTCAAATTTGGGCAAAATTTTTGAACATGTCCTAAAAGAGAAAATAGAGAAAGAATTCATCATCAATCCTATATCTGATTTCCAATTTGGCTTCCAACAACATCATTCAACACAGCACGCGCTTCTCAAGTTTCATAGCGACATCACGACAAACTTGAGGAATCAAATTTGTACTGTAGCCATATCCTTAGATATCGAGAAGGCGTTTGATTCTGTTTGGCACAAAGGAATTATTTATAAGATGATTGATTTAGGTATTGATCCATTCCTGGTCAAGATTATATATAATTACCTTTCTGAGCGAAAATTCTGTGTTCAAATCAACAATGATTCATCAAGATATGGATTGATCAGCAGTGGAGTCCCCCAAGGGAGTGTATTGGCCCCATTTCTATTTAACATTTTCCTCAATGATTTTCCGCATCTTAGAAATCATTCAAAAGCCATCCTTTACGCAGATGATTGTCTTATCTATGCAAACGATACATCACCGGAGCAAGCCCTTAGGTATGCCTTTGAACACCTGGAGATCATACAACAATTTTACAAGAAATGGGGTATAAAAATAAATGCTGCGAAATCCGAAGCCATTTGCATCAGAAATGCTTCAGGGAAATGCCCAAGAATGGTAGTCCCACAAAGTAAGCAACTTAGGATAATGCTGGACGGAATTGAAATCCCTTTTAAATCCAGTATAAAATATCTTGGCATCACATTTGACAAGCTGCTTAAATTCAATCCTCACGGACGAACTTCATTGCAGAAAGCAAAACAGTATGTTGGGTTATTTACGTATTTGTTTAACAGTAAACACTTACCTCAAAAGACCAAAATCCTCCTTTATAAAGTGGCAATAAGATCAGTCCTTGTATATGGTTTCCCAATATGGTTTTCTATCTCTCCAACAGTGGCAAAGGAGATAGAAATTTTCGAGCGTAAGATTTTAAGAAGATGTGTGGGTAAAAAATATGAAAACCCAACGAAAATGTACGCAAACAACTATATTTACGATGTCTCGGGAGTGCAGCCGTTCTGCTTTTATGCTCTCCAGCTACAAAAACGCTTTGCCGAAAAACTGTCCACTCACGTAAATGACCTAATGAAAGAGATTTATGAAAGAGAAAAACACATTTCATGGAATAACTCAACTTACCTGTCGCCGGTTGGCATTCTTAACGAAAGTTTCGACACTGATCCGGACAGAACTCCACCTGTATTCTACACAAGGTCAACACCTGGATCACATCGAGGTTAAACTAATTTTGCCTCCTTCTATATACGCAGCACATAGATCTAACAACAATTAACAAATAATCAACTCACCTGTGATAACTACAATCTAGCTTTATTTATAAGCAATCGTTTAATAAGTTTTCTTACTGTGATATTTATGAATTTAATTAGTATTTAACATTTTATTTAATTCAAAATTTTCTTTGTTTACCTAGTAAGCGCTCTGTTTGTTTTGTCTATGCAGACAGATGATTTGTTTTTATTTTGATTTTATTTTGTTTTTGTTATTTTGTTTTAAGCTTATTTATATTTGGCAGACGTAAAATGCTCTGCCAGCAAATGTATAGGCCGGGAGCAAGCCTTTTCACTCTCTCTTGTATGTGTTCGCATATATATTATATTATTACTGTTTGCAAAGATGCATACCACATTCCAAGTGTTAGAATAAGACGTATATAGTTCTAACTAGGCTAATCATTCTTAGTACATTTAACTATGTTATCGAAAAGAAGAAGAGTCTCAATAAAATTTTACTTTACTTTACTTTTTGCATATTTTGCATATTTTTTGCATATTTTTGACATGACCCCAAATATCGATCAATTAAAGCATGAAACGCCTAAATACAAAATTTGAGTCCAATCGGATAAAGCATAAAAAATATGCAAAAATCCGAGGTCTAATTATAGGTAACGTTGTTATACAATTTTTCATAGCAACTCTTTGTCAAAATACTGCAAATGTTAACATATTTGTCGGGATTACGTCTTTATGAAATTGATACATTGCAGAAAGGAAGAAAATCAGATATAACGATTGTAAAACAGTTCCAATTTGAATAATTGTTGAATTTTCTATTATTTATAAATTTTATTTTCATAAACGTAAACAAATTTGACAACAATCAATTTATTTTCTATAGTATTGCTTAATTCGGTATAAATTCAGTTTGATTTTGTGCATTAAAAACACATAAAAATGAGGATAATGTACAAGTTAATTTGAATTAAGGCTGTTAATGCAAATTAAGGCTGTCGTCTGTCTAGGCTATAACAACGACACCTAAAATCCGACGGGGCGTACAAAAATATTGTTACGTTCTTGGATTTTACTTAATCCCGTGTAGACGTTGTTTTATTTCCCAGTACAGTTCGTACTAAATAAAACGCGGGTTCTTTCTGATTACGAATATTACAATGATTTTATTGACACAACTTTACTTTGCACTTAACTTTACTTGACGGTTTCAATTCGCGATCTGATTCACAACTGACTGACTGCCTTGCCATTCCCCTATTTATATGAGCCTTGCCTGTCGCTACAGAAGTTTCTAGACGATCTGGTAACACCTAGATTACGAACAATCTACCAATGCAACAAACACATACAAACTTACATTGGGTGAACAATAACAACAACACGTATACAGGCGAGGGAGTAACAAAGAAAGAGGAATTAAGCGATCATCAATGATGACGTTTAACAAGAATTGTACGTCAATAACAAAATAGAAAATGAAAGAGGAAATGGAAGGATGTAGAAAAATCTATACAGAAGTTGTTGCTGTGAAGTTATTCGAATAAACTGCGTAGTAGAAATTTACGTTACAATACAAATTCTTAAATTAACGGAATTCATCTAAATTAACTTAAATCTAAAGTTATATTCGTAACAATATTCAACTTCCCCACTATGGCAAAATGTTGTGTACGGCCTATTACCAAAATACGTCGAATCCATATCTTCAAGCAAATAATACAAACCGCAAAAAATAATTGAAAATTTATGAAATTAATCCACTTATTTTTAGTTTTCATTCGAAATTTCAAATTTCCTGAATGTTTTGTTTTTATTTTCAACAAAAGAAAAAATTAAAAATACGTTCTGTCAAAGTTGAAATTGTTCAACATGAAATTTTGTACGTTCTACGTATTTCGGTAACATTCATATAAATACATGTGTTCTACTTTTGTGGTGAAAAACGTCGAACGAGCTAGTTGAATTTTATGTAAGGCTGTAAGAGTTGGAAAATCTATTAATTCCATTTCTTTATTGCTTGTAAGTCTCGAATCTAATTCAAACAGCGAAAATTTCTGAAAAATATTTTTTAATTTATTTATTACGATAACAATTTCTCCTTTATGATATCGAAAAAATAGTAAAAATTAGTAGATTCTTGCATTACGGGAATATACCAAAGGTCTACCGGGTGGCGAATTGATGCCATAGTTTTCTCTTGCTGTCAACTTTTTAATCGCAAAATACCAACCAAAACAGGATAAAAACTAAAAATAGCTTTCACAAGAAGGTTGTTATTATCGTAGTAAAAAATAGTAGATTACTATTTGGTCTGTTCCCGTACTGCAAGAATCTAGTAATTTTTACTACGATAACACTTTTTTCCTTTATGATATCGAACAAAATAGTAAAAACTAGTAGATTCTTGCAGTACGGGAACAGACCAATTGTGTACGTATATATTGGTTCGAATTAAAATACAATATTTTTTGTAACACAGGGGTTTATTGGCAGTATAGTGTGTAGGAGACAAGAGAATTTCATGTAGTATGAAAATCAAAATAGTATAGTCGGGTTTTTTTTTTAATATTTGAAATAAATGCGTATGTGTGTCTTGAAATAATTTTAATTCCAAATATAATTTTGTGATATTAAAAACAATGAATTATTGAAATTTTACATGCGACAATTAGCAATTGTGACCACAGAAGTGAAGTGTTGCCGTTCCTTTGAAGTGTTAACCCCTTTCTGGCTCAATGACAACGAAATGTTTTAGAGCTTATGATTAATAACCAGCTAGTAAATATGTATTTCAAATAGCTAACATTCGAGTTGTTGAGTGAAGTTGTGCGTGCGAAAATTAATTGTGAAGCGGCGTCATATCGACTAAGAAAAATATCATTTTTGTGAACTAAAGAAATACCTTAAAAAACTTCGGAAAACATTGAAAAACATTAGATTAGTAATCAAACAAATGCCTTTTGTGTTTTATGGCAGTTCGTATCAAATACAAAGATTGTGTACCATAGAGCTAAAGGAATAATAATTCTCTTCCTTTTGGCTGTACATTTCGACGTTGTTCCCTTCGCCGATGTGCTTTATGACTGATTTCTTTCTATACTTGGCGATTACTTTTAATATCTTTATTATATTAAAAATAAAATTTCAAAATAAAAAAAAAATAATCTAGGAAAACTATACCAAGACGCGCACTGTAACGGCTTAACGTGCCGTCTCTTTTCAACAACAGTCAAGTGATATAGCTTTCTTTTTTATTTTAACGACAACGTGCTTTGGTGTCACTTCGATTCATCGGTTTTTGGTAGTGATGGAGGAGGGAACTAGTGTTTCCCCTCCTGACGTTCGGCCTGGGTCCAGGCCTGACAGGAGACAAGCAAGTAAAAAATGGGAAATAAGTAGAAGCGAAAATAGACCGAGTAGCACTTCCGGAAAAATAAGCAAGACAACCAATAAATTTAAAAACCCAATGGCAGCAAGGATCGCCTGCAAGCAGCAACCTCCATGTACACATGTGTGACTGCAACACTCTGAGACCGGTTAGGTCCGTTGTGATCATCCACAAGAGATACAGTGAAGAGAAGAGACCAAAGACAGATCTATAGGGGAGAGAAGATTAGTAAATTAAAGGAGAGTTGAGAATCTTACATGAATGAATGAAAGAAGAATGAAGGTCGATGAGTCAGACAGAATATGTGTTACGTGCCAAGGTTGTATGTTCCTAACCACTTTATGTTTCTAATTATGCTGTAGATTAGAGCAGGTTCGGTTGTTGAGAAGAAACTAAGACTCAGTGGAAAATGAGCACCCACTACTCTGTGCCGTCTGTAAGCCAGGGCAGGACAGTGGCACAGAAGATGCTCACTTGTCTCCGTCTCCTCCTTATCAACGCAGAGTCTACAGTAATCAATTGCATCAAGATCCCATTTACTAGTAAAAGCCCTGGTGTTGCAGTGACCAGTGGTGGTTCCCGTCAACAAGATTTGATGGCTTTAAGAGCCGCTTGACTATCCACAAAGATAGTCACCGGTTCATCGACCTCAGCATCTAGACTTTTTATCAATTCCGCTGCCTTCCAGATCGCGAAGATTTCAGCTTGGAAAACACAACAGTTGCAATCCAGCTTGTAGGATAACTCAAGGCCTAACCTTTCACAGTAGACGCTTGCCCCAGTACCTTCTTCCATCTTGGATCCGTCTGTATAGAAGGCCAGACCGTCCAGAGGAGGGTTACTTCGTTTCCAGTCGTCTCTACTAGGAATAACGACATCTACAACGTCAAGAGGAGGGTTACTTCGTTTCCAGTCGTCTCTACTAGGAATAACGACATCTACAACGTCAAATCTAGTTTAGCGCGTTGGTCCAATGTTATACCTGGTTCATTCAGAACACTACCATGCCCAAAAGGTACAGTTCTGCCAGAGTTTTTGTTCGTGCAGCCTTAGGGCGCTACGCGCAGCCTGACACTTAATGCTGAGTCCCAGAGGCTTGAAGTACAGCATTGCGTTCAAAGCTGCTTGTGGCGTACTCCTTCTGGCACCTGTAACTAAAATCGTGGCGGCTCTTTGTACCTTGTCTAATTTACTGGATGTCGACTTTAGGCTCAGACAGTTCCACCAAACAAGAGAACCATAGGACAAGATGGGCTTTACCACAGTGTTATACAACTACACCTTTTTCACATGTTATTCAAAACATATCAAATGTAATTCGAGAATTCCATTTGTAATTCACAACATATAATTTGCAATTCGAGAATTCCATTTGCAATTCACAACATATCAGCTGTAATTCGAGAATTTCATTTGTAATTCCTAGAATACCTTTCGAAATTCATAGAATTCCATTTGAAATTCATAAACTTCCATTTGAAATTCCAAGTATTTGCGTTTGAAATTCATAAAATTCCACTTGAAATTAATGAAATTCCATTTGAAATTTAAATAATTCCACTTGAAATTCTTAACATTTGATTTGAAATACATAACATTCCATTTGTTTTTCATAACAGTTAATTTTAAATTCGAAAAATATTATTGGTAACACAAAAGGAATATGTATGAATTTGAAATGAATTGTTATGAATTACAACTGAAAATTTATGAATTACAAGTGAAATGTAATGAATTTCAAATTGGATTCTTTGAATTTCAAATGGATTTCTTTGAATTTCAAATGAAACTCTACGAAATTCAAATTGAAATATTCGAATTACGAATGAAATTTTTTAAATTTCAAATGTAATTTTTTGAATTTCATACAAAAAGTTTAAAATTACAAATGAAATGTTGTGAATTACAAATTACATACTCGAATTACAAGTGAAATGTTATAAATTGCAAATTGAGTTTTCGAATTACAAATGAAATTCTCGAATTGCAATTGAAAAGTTTTGAATAACATTTGAAAAAGGTGTAGTGTACAGTCGATGGTTTACGTTGTAAAGGCTTTTCCCAATGGAGTTCTTGCATGCATAGAGTGCAATCATTCCTCTCTTCGCCCACTCCTCAACGTTCCTTTCCATCGTAGTTGACAGTCCAGGATTGTGCCGAGGTACTTTGCTTTAGGAGATAGGTGAAGTTGCACTCCATCCAGTGTTGGTGGAGCTTACGCTTCCTAATGAACATTACCAGTTCCATTTTCGTTGGATTTACACCAAGACCATTTGCCCTGGCCCAGCGTCAGTAAGGCTCTCTGCATAAGCTCCGAGATTGTAGACGGAAATTTTTCGGAAATCAATATCACCACGTCGTCCGCGTAAGCTACAACTTTGATACCTTTCCCGCCCAATTCTCTCAATATAATATTAATTACCAGTAGCCATAGTAACGGCGGAAGCATTCCTCTTTGAGGTGTGCCTGTAGTTACCGTTTTCCTGATTTTTGTATGCCCCACACTTGAATTTATAATTCTGCTGTTAAGCATTTTATCTATCCAATATGTCAGGGTATCAGGAATGCCAACTTCTTTATGTGAGTGTTTTATGGATTCAATTTTAACGTTGTTAAAGGCTCCCTCTATATCTAAGAAGGCTGCCAGCGTAAAATTTGAATTTTCCACGTTCCTCTCAATATAGCCTACCACTTCGTGCAGTGCAGATTCCACAGACTTGCCCTTTATGTATGCGTGTTGTGAGTTGCTAAGAGAGGTGGTCTATACGACTCCTAATCTCCAGGTCGATCAGTCTTTCGAGAGTCTTGAGGAGAAAGGATGATAGGCTAATGGGTCTATAGTCTTTTGGTGCAGAGTGGCTTGGTTTCCCTGCTTTGGGAATGTAAGTAACCTTTACCTGGTTCCATAGATCCGGAACATACGAGAGAGTCAAGCACGCAGTATAAATCTTCTCAAGGATCAGATATTTACTTGGCGAGGCATATTGAAGCATCGCCGGTAGAATACCATCTGGTCCTGGCGATTTATACGGCTTGAATGTGTTGACCGCCCATCGTATCTTATTTCTGTTAACCACCTTGCTAATGAGATCCAGATCCGGAGTGGCAAAAGGCTGAGTGTTATCACGTTCACCGTCGATGGTACTCATGTCTTTGCAACCTGGAAAATGTGTCTCGGCTAGGAGATTTAGAGTCTCAGAACCAGACTCCGTCCACGCTCCATCATGCTTCTTAATACTACCGATGGACTTCGGGTCCTTGGATAGTAGTTTTCGAAACCTAGCAGCGTCGTTGACTGCTTCTATCGACTCACAGAAATTTACCCATGACTTTTTCTTCGCGCGTTTTATCTCACTCTTGTATTTATTGAAACTAGCTCTATAGGAGTTCCAATCAGTGTCGAGTTTAGACTTATGCGCCCTGTTATACTGTCGTCTGGTCGCTTTCCTGAGCTCACCAAGTACCTTGTTCCACCACACTGGCCGAGATTTCTTCCCGGGGTATGTGAGCGGACAGGATTCCTTATGGCAACCAAGGAGAACACTGCCCCATTGAGTTCCACAGCTGTTCCTAAGTTTGTGTTAAGAGTCAGCTGGGAGTTCGTTAGCTCCGTGAATTTCTCCCAGTTTGTTCTCCTTGGATTCCGATAAGGCTGTTGTCTACCTCCGACAAAAGAGAACTCGAAGAGAATCTTTAAATGATCCGAGAAGGAACATTCATCAGATACCCTCCAATTTCTGATGACGGAGTCGTCTAGATTTGTGAGGGTTAAGTCAATGACCTCCTCTCTATCCCTAACTTTAAAAGTCGGATCACTACCCCTATTACATATGAGTAAATTATGGGATGAAATAAATTCGAAAACAGACTCACCTCGTTTGTTTGTGTCTTAGCTACCCCAATGAAAATGGTGAGCATTTGCGTCGCATCCCATTATAACATTGCAGGTCCTCGTCATTTCAGCCTATGCCGCTTCCCCACTCCTACTGAGTTTCGGTGGATGTGTTCAGTCGAAACCGAACCCATCCTGAACCGAAGTTCAGTTTCCCCTCACGCTCCCTGAGATACTCCTCCCCTGGTGGGTCAACCGAAACTCTCGCCACCATACCACGATCCTCGCTACAGGGAGTTAGACTGACCACAGTCCAGCTCGATGTAGTGAGGCAGGGGTTTTGTAGCGCCAGCATCTTCAGCAGGATCTCCTTGTCCACAGAAGGTGGGGAACCCAGGCTGAAAGGATCCGTCTTGTTGCGATTTCCGCTAGGGAGACCGCTGAAAGGTTTGCTCCTTCCCAGAGCGCGCCAAAGCCACTAACGGTTTCCACAAGGAAAGCCTTGGATTTCTTGTTTAAACAGTTAATGACTTTGGCACCCTTCTGCATGAAGGCACTACCAAACTGTCGATCCCCTTGGTCCGTCCCACAGACGATAGCCGACCGAAGGGCTCCTTCAAATTGCAACCAAAGATCTCCACAAGAAGGTCTTCTTCAGTGGATACCTTAGTTGGTCTATCATACGGCTTACGCTGTCGTTGACTACGAACCTTGGAGTTCGGCTTTCCAGAGGAGGTTGAAGCCTTCTCCGTACTTAGTCGTTTCTCCGCAGTTTGTTATCCAACGCAAGCCGCATAAGAGGTAGATGGATCTACCAGACGAGAAGTTATTGCGGACCTTCTAAAGAGCGGATGCGCTTCATAGATTTATTCTGTGGGCCGACATCTGCTCCCCCAGGACACGATGGTTCCTTTACTGACTTCACCTTCTTCCTGTTTCGACCACTTTTGGGTCCACCCAGAGCTTTTGACTCACCCTTGTCGTTAGGCGCAGAATCAAATCGAATCCGCATCTCGCATTTTTTGCATCTCCCTATTCATTCAGAATAAGGCGAGAATGTTAAAGCGAAAATTTTTTACATGCGAGATATCTCCCTAGCAAATATCTAGAATAAGGCTGTATATCTTGCTAAATTTAATTTATTTTAAAACAACCTTGCTTATATGAGCATAATTTCATAGTATTATGTTATTATATAGTTGGCACTGTTGTAGCACCTGATGCAGAACAATCCTCAGGTTGTTCACTTTGGCATTTTTCTTCAATCAAATTGAAGTAACCATTTTTGCATATCATCAGAAGTGCATCGATTCCATCATCGAATTTTTCGCAGTAAATATATCTGGATAGAAAAGAAAAATTAGTTAATTCCGCACGTGTGGACTTTTGTCCGAAACTAAATAATACATACGTTGTACAGTCTTCGTCATCCGCATTTCTGATAAAGTAACTAATATCATCAGGATGGTCAGCTTCTGCTGCCGTGCACTGTTCTTTTAGACGTCCCACATCAATTGGTGCTACAGTGGTAGTAGTGGTGGTCAGATCAGCATTGCCACATGTCGCTGTGACCTCATACTAATTAAAATAAATTTTATTTAAGTATTGTTTGTTAGTTTATGATCGACAATTACTTACGAAATCGGCTACACATTGTGGGGCGCATATTGCTCCTGTTTTTTCGTACAAATCGGCGCTGCAAATCTGTCCTTTTTCGCAAGCGCTCACAATTGTTATAGCTCCATTGACACATCGTCCAAATTGAGTTTTACTTACGCAAGTATAACGACCTGTTGTCGGGCATTTGTTACATGAGCTGCCACAAACTGGATTGTTAACAACGTTGTTTGCACCTTTTTTGGGTTCGCAAATATTTTCACTTGTTGTGCAAACATGTCCTTCATCACATTGGTGCAGTTGGGCCTTTGAAGGATTTTTTCCATCTAAGCACAAATAATATGAAGTTTCATCAACACAATAGGCATCGTTGGTGGACATGCAAACTTGGCATTCCTAAAAATTAAAAATAATATACGAATGAAATTGTTTATAATTATTGTTTAGAAAATAGGGTGACAACCCTTGTCATTGTTCATATATTTGTCTGTCTATTAGCGTAATAGAATTATTCCCATATGTTCCACATTTCTACCCTAAGAAACCTATATAAGAGGAATGTTTCAGAAAAAATTCTTGGGCACTTACACATAAGTATGGATGTCGTGTACACATCATGGCTAGTACATACATAAACATGTTTATTTATAGAATACTGTAAGTTTTAAGCTATTTATGTAATTGAAGTATTTTGATTGAATAAAATGGCTTAGCCAAAACGAACGAAACGAAAAAAAATCTTGGAAATTATAATTTGGCTATTTCTTGTTGGTACTATGAAAATGCAACGTAATCTATGTTTAGAGCAACAATAAAGTAATTGTAAAGAGTAAACCTGTTGTAACTGAACTGTATTGAGAAATTTTGAGTATATAAGTACAAAATTTGAGTAATTATTATATTATTAATTATTTGATGTAAATCAGGGCTTATATTTATTTAAATACCCTGATGGAATTAAATAAATGATATGAAAGACGTCCTCCGAAATCTTAGCAAACTATATGCTCTATGAGGACAATTTTGAAACACTTAAATACCGATTGTTTCATTGTCTCATGTTTGGAAGAAAAATAATGAACAGAATCCCAATTTTAACACTTTACCCCACGATGAAAACAATAAAACACTCTTACCGACTCAGCCGAAGAAATGTGTATAATGCCACAAATCAAAGCCACTAAAAGCAAAACTGTTGAACTTTTCATTTTTGAAAATGTTTAACTAATATCTGATCGAACTGATTGTTATTGCGAAATTTTGGCACCTTATATCCATTTTTAGGAAAGATTATTTTTTTCTTATCTGTAATTGCTATCATATCAATAGCAATTTATTGACATAAAATTCTGCTTAATTTGATTTATATTGGCGGAAATTATAAAAGTACGAGCTAGAGCAATAATCTTTCAATGTCATGCTACATAGAGTAAACAAAGGTATAGATATAATCATGCAAATGTTTACAAAAACTATGAAATCAAAGGTTTTCTAATAATAAAAAATGCGTATTCGTACCTTCCCATAAACATTTCATTTCAATCAAAAATCACTTGGTAGCTACGCATTACCTTGTAATTACACCATGAATTGATATTTTATTTTTTGTAAATGGACTGTCGAAACTTAAAATAGGGAAAAGTATTTACCCTAATAGCCGAAATTAGGAAATCCGTGGGTATATTAATAATATTAATAAATTTTAGTACCGTCATAGGGTTTAAAATAATCTGAGAAATAGATGTTGGCAACCCTTTTAACATGGAATTCATAGTTCCGTTCTAGAATCTAGAAAGAATCTACTCATTTTGCATGTTTTGCAACTTTTTACTCGAGAACCGTTCCTCAACCCACAAAACTGGTAAAACATTGACTCAAATTTAAGAGAGCACAAAATAAAATGACGTTCTCTTTGTAAACTTTTTACTCGAGAAATTTGGTCTAGTAAAAATGGTAAACAGGAATGCCTACTTCTGATTGGCTGTTATGTTGATTTTGAAGTATTGCCATCTAATTTTGGCATATTTACTAGTTTTGCGTTCCCAAACTTTTCAAATTATTTTGTACACTGAGAGCAATTTTGAAATGTTTCCCTTTTACTAGATTTACTATTAAAAATGTACTGGAACAGACCACATATATCAATTTCCATGGCATAATTCATGGTATAATAATAGGTGTGTCTGGTTACTTTTCCAGTAACATTTACTCAGTAAGTTCTAGTTCAAAGAGTAAACCGTTTTTACTCTCTTTTGCGATAATACTGAGAAAATTAAACAGACAACATTTAGTAAGATTCAGCAAATAAACAGCTGATTCAAGAAAACATTTTTAATGTGCGCCAAAATAAACAAAGGACGAACACTGCATTTAATATTAAAAATAAAATGAACAATAAAAGATTTGGTATGTTTCCCGGGAACATTAAATCTTCCTCCATCAATACATTGCCCTCTTTCTGGAACTTGCCTAAAAATATAAAGAATTAGTTTCTTATTTAATGAAACTTTGCATTACTTACGAATTTTTTCCATTTTCTTTAATATTTATACAAATTAATTTCATATTGAACTTTGCAAATTAAAAAACGTGTGGAATAATTTTTGTGTTGGTCGTAAAACAGCTGATCCAAAAATGGCTGAGTTTCCAAAATCTTACTGCATAAATTTCTCTCACTTTACTATCTTTTACTGGATTTTTGGTTAAGCAGTCAAATCAGCTGGGTTCTGCTGTTACCTTTTACAATTGTACCATGGGCATAATTACAGAAGGTAGTCTAATTTAAGAAAATGATATTGGCACATTTTTAATATGGAATTCATATATCAATTTCAAATAAAATTAAAAATAAATTCCATAAAATTTCATGTATGTCAATTGGTATATTTTCAATAAAACAAAATATATTTTCTAAAGCTGAACATTGCTCTCAAGATTTAACCATGGATGTTACAACTTGTATTTGTAAATTTTAGGGAAAGAGAACTTTTTTTCGTCTTTACTAGATACTATTGCAGTAAGAAAACAAAACATAAGTCAATAAATCATAAATAGACGAGAAATCGAAAAAGATTCCTATATATAGAAAAATCTTCCAATTTCTGGACAAAAAATTAAGTCAATAAATCATAAATAAATTTTACCAGAAAGAATATACATATGGGTGATTGCTACGGGACGGGTGTGACATTGTTACTGACTATCTTTTTTACTTTGGTATATTTAATTTATAACGTCAATTATTTAATTGTAACAAACTGGCATAAAAAGAAATTTAATAATATCTAAAGTAAAAAAGATATGGCTCGAATATCGCCATAACTGGTGTAAATGTGTGTACTTTCATATGGTGAAATCCTTAACTGGAAAAATATGCCGAAAAGAATGTTGTCAGTTGACAGTTTGTCAATAAATGTAGTGCAGCCAACAATTTCATGCATGGCATAATTATACAAGATAGTCTCATGTAGACATATGATTCCAATTTTTTTATAATTTTACTTTTGACAACATCCAGCTTTTAAAATTTAAATGAAAATATTCTCTTTCGAAATGTACGCACATCTGTAGATATGATTTATTTGCAATCTCCCATATTTTTAATTCGTACAAATTATTGGGTTATCAAACATACCCAATCAAATCGATTTTGTACAACCGAGAAGCGCTATTCAATTAATAAAGTTTGCAGCTGATATAGTCGATAAGATTATAACTGAGTCATTTTTATACATTAATAAGGAAGAAATTCCATATGGCGACCTTGTTTCTGCCATCGCTTTATAGCACTTTTTATGCAAAAAACCATGGTACAATTATAAAAGGTAACAGCAAGTCCCAGCTGATTTGATTCCAACGTAATACTAGTGTCAATATGAATTTGACAAATTATGTTTTTAAAAATCACCCAACAGGAAAATTGGGAACGCATAGAATTTGTAATTTTTCATTATTAAATGTGCTCCCGTATTCAACTTACTCAATCTTCCTGCTGGGAAAGTTTGAGGAAGCAAATCTTTCTTCAAGGAACAACTCGCTATTCCCTGCATTTTCATATGTGTTACACATATATATGGCTGTGGCTCAATTATAGGAAAGATGTGGAAGCGAAAGAAATATAAATTTGACAGATTTTCATTCATGTTTTTCAATTTTTATTTTGAGGATTCGAAAATATTTCATTTTCAAAATAAAAATAATTTGATGATAATTTGTTTGTTTGTTTACATTTTTCTGTCAAATGTGTTGACACTAGTACAACTTACAACAACAAATTTCTATGTGGTTGTTGTATCGTTTTTTGTACAACAACACTTGCTGTTACCTTCTATTATTATACCATGGCAAAAAACAAGGTGTGTAGAAATGTCAAAATACGACGTATAATTAATTTCGTAATGATTAATTTTGATTTCTTATACTGCCACAAACAATAACAAATATAAAACAATAATAACAAATACGATAACTTTTCCAGTGAAAAAAGTAGTAAAGTCGGACTGCGCCGACTATATGATACCCTTAACCACTTTAGGTATATTCTACATATCGACGCCTCCGAACCATAGTATGCTAAGTCGACTTAGCATGTTTTAAAGTTCTTTACGTTTTTAGATACTACGGTCATTAATTTAAATTCACTGAAATTTTGGTAATCATCTGCCAATCCAAACCAAAGTTATAAGCAAAATGTACTTAGCATGGCACGTACGTTTAAAGAAACTTCCATACTTTGAAAGCTTCTACTGAAAAACTCACTTTTCAGACTTACCATACTATGGTTCGGAGGCGTCGATATGTATCCGCCTTTTTGAAGGAATTTTGACATGAAATTGAACGAATTTAAATATGTGATTTTTATGTCTTTCTGGAACCTATGCTAAATTTCATTTAATTTGGGCAAGTTTAAGGGCCCCATACACTATACATCATGCCGTACAGAATTTATCTTAGTATGTTTTATTTTTTGAAAGTGTATATATGTATGTGTGACACACACAATGCATAAAGAAAATCAAAATAGTTTTGATTTTGAAAATGAAACCCTATCAATCTGGTGAATAATATTCATTTTGAAAGTTGTCAGTAAATAATTTTGTGTACAAAAATAATAAAATTGTGACGGAATAAATAAAAAACAACTGAATTTACGGCTCAAAATGCAATTTTTGGGACAAAAATCGAGTTTTGATTGAATCGATAGTGATTGAAGAGTTTGCCATACACTGGTCAATCTCACATATACAAAAAGGGGTTCATTGACATGACGACATGATTTATAGTGTATGGGGCCCTTTAAAGTCGTTTGCGCACAGTGGGACAGATTTGTGTAAATTGATTTAAAGCAAACATGACACACGCTATTCGGTATGTGCACCGTTTAAAATTTAATCTCAACATAAATAAGTCGAAATTATATATGGAATCTACGATATATCTATAACTGAACCAATTTGAAGCAAACTTTGCCAGAGATTAATTTATATTAATTTCACTACGTTGTGTCAATCGGCCTAGCTGTGGATCTTTAGTGCACAATTTACTTAAAATCTGACGAAAAAATATATAGGAAGTGTACACTTCATTCTAGACTTAATCCAATACACTATGCCAAAATCCGTGCAAATCGAATGATTTTCAGAGACTTTGGTGCACCATTTACATAAATTCGGACGAAACTATGTATGGAAGCTATATCAAAATCTGAACCGATTTTCAGGAAACACACATCATTCTAGACTTAATTTAGTACGCTATGACAAATCGAAAGATATATAGGGACTTTGGTAGACCATTTACCCAAAATCGGACGAAAATATATATGGGAGCTATATCTGAATCTGAACCGATTTTCACGAAACTTAGCACACGTCATTCTAGACTTAATTCAGTACGCTATGACAAAATTCGAGCAAATCAATTGATTTTCAGGGACTTTGGTGCACCATTTACCTAAAATCGGGCGAAAATATATATGGGTTCTATATCTAAATCTGAACCGATTTTCACGAAACTTAGCACACATCATTCTAGACTTAATTTAGTACGCTATGCCAAAATTCATGCCAATAAAAAGATTAGCAGGGACTTTGGTGCACCATTTACCTAAAATCGGGCGAAACTATACATGGGAGCAATATATAAATCTGAACCGATTTTCACGAAACTTATAGCCTAGACAGACGACAGCCTTAATTTGCATTAACAGCCTTAATTCAAATTAACTTGTACATTATCCTCATTTTTATGTGTTGTTAATGCACAAAATCAAACTGAATTTATACTGAATTAAGCAATTTCAATATGGCAATGCTGTAGAAAATAAATTGATTGTTGTCAAATTTGTTTACGTTTACGAAAATAAAAATTAGAAATAAAGGCAAAATTCAACATTTCTTCAAATTTGGAGCTGTTTTATCTTCATTATAGCTGTTACTTTTCCTTCCCGTCATGTATCAATTTCAAAAAGATGTAATCCTAAAAGTATTGTAAACAAATGTCAATATTTTCTTCCTACACACAGACAAACAATAGTTTTGAAAGAAAAAACTGGTTCATAAATGCAGAAACTCTCGTCTGTCAGGGGTAAATTTTAATTCAAATTAAGAACTTTTTAATGCAAATTAAGGCTGTCGTCTGTCTATGGTATTAGCACACATCATTCTAGAACTAATTCAGTAAGCTATACCAAATTTTGTGCAAAGAACCAAAAATAGTTATTTTTGTCCCGATGCACTTTTATAACCCAAACAGCAATAAACCAATAAATACGGGAAGAAGAAGTAAAGTTGAATTTTAAATGTATTTAAATTATACTGATTTCTACCCGTCATTTGTCATTCGGTTTGCAACACCTCGAAATATTAACCAGAGAACCCACAAATTATATTCTTGGCGAGAATAATATTCTATGTCGATTTACGCATGTCCGCTTGTTGAAATCACGATAGAGTTTGCAATATTTAAGATAAAGCTCTGAAATTTTGCAGAGACTTGCTATGTCGATTCAGGTATTGGTCTAGCCCTCATATAACGGTACACCCAATAATTGGTATTTTGGACACATTTTTCAATCAAACTGGCTGTATTTTGGTATTTTGGGTTCCCATTGAATTACACATATCCTTACCAAGAATTTTTAATACTGAAGTTTCCGGGTATTCCCCATATTCTCTACCAAAAGTATCAATATTGATCTTCGTTTTATTATAGCCCCATATAGGGATAGGATGTATAGGATGTATTTGATATTTGCTCACATATTTTTGGGATGAATTATAAAAAGTTCGACCGCATTTCTTTTTTAATTTTTATATTCTGAGGTGGATATTTCGCAGAATTTTTCACCGACACGGCAATTAGTTTCGCAGAAAATTGAAGTCTTGGGGTAGTTGCGTAGGTTATCATATGGATAGCCCCGTTTCACTGGAAAAAACATTGGAAAATCTAATCAACCATGTGAAACATAGGAAACTTCAATGTGTCAATGTGAAATCGAAAAACGAAAATTTGTTTGGAGTGATACTAACATTTTTTAAAAAATCCTGGAACAAATTAAAAATGTTAAAAAAGTGCCAGGTGCTAGATCAATTTTTTTTGGTGCTAAACGAGTTTAAAAAGTGCTAAATTGGCAACACTGGTTATATGAAATATATGGCCTGTTCCCGTACTGCAAGAATCTACTACTTTTTACTACGATAACGAATTTTCCTTTATGCTATCGAAGAAAATAGTAAAATCGAGTAGATTCTTGCAGTACGGAAACAGACCAATAGTTTCCAATCCTACATGGATCTATACTACAGCGAATGATTATGTGAATTTTTGTTAAAACTTCCATAGTGAAAATCGGACGAGACTTCATATACAAATAATTGAAACTATGCAAACAATCCGCTTAATACGGCAAGTACTACAGTGGCATTTTAAACTCAAAATTTTCTAAAATAATAGTACTGATATTTATTTCCAATGATGTTTCCAACCACTCTGGAAATATAATATACTGCAGCGACTTCCGATGAAACTACAGTGGCACTTTTAAACTCAAAATTTTCTAAAATAATAGTACTGATATTTATTTCCAATGATGTTTCCAACCACTCTGCAGCGACTTCCGATGTAATGAATAATGGGCTGGATCTTTATGTCGAGGATATACTAAGAATACCGACAATTTTTTCCATTGAGGAAATACTAAACGTTAGCAATTTTAATGGAAATCTTCCCTATAAAGGCAAGTCGTTGCATAATAAATGATGCGCTGTGCAAATTTCGTACAATTCGTACATATCTAAACCGCATAACTGCCACACGCTCTGTTATAGAGTAACTTCGGGTAATGTGGACTATGCGTCGAATGTGGACCACCCCCATATCTAAGAAAATGCTTGGAATATGTCAATGCCGCCTTGATAAATGTTTTCCTAATTTAGGAAAACAAACATCAAACTTGGTTTTTAATAAATAATTGCAATTTTTAAAATGTAGTAGTAGAAAATGTAGCTCTGATTGTAAAAGTATGATTTGAACATTTAGCACAATAGTCGAACGTTTTTGCAAAATAGTCGAACACTTTGTTTTTCACGAATATAAAGAAGTTATGTGGTTTTCTTGTTTTCTTTAGCAAAAATATATTACAAAAAATGTAATTACAATCGCCGACTTTTAATTTTTATTAATTTTGAAGCCGATAATTATGGTTAAATAAAAATATTCAATGTCGGGTAATGTGGACCACTATAAAAAAATGGTACATTTTCATGAGAGGATACGCGAGGAGATATTCTATCATCTGAAAACTCGATATGCGAAATTACAGGTGCCTCGGTTGGATAATGAAGCAAGAACCTTAAAAATACCGCAAATGGGGTGGTACTCTTAAATGGGGTCTATTCCAAAACATGAACCCATGGTACAATAACAAGAGGTAGATTAACTTCGAAGGAAATAGAAAAATACAGCTCTGTAGCTGTGTCTTATAACTTCAAAATAATTTTAGATGACGTACTTCAAAATTGATTTGTTTATTTTTGTTTTGATATTTGACGTTTGTATTAATATTAATGTACTACAAAATAAGTGAATGATAAGTGGTACAAATTTGCGATGTAACAGTGAACAGAAACCCTCCTCAAACAATTATCAATATAAATCCAATATTTTTGTATACCCCTCATATAATGGTGCAGCTTTATACGATGCATTTTAAAGATATTGAGCAACATTCGCAGTCCATGTCCCATCCTGAATTCCTTCAAAAATATATTCAAATTCCGTTATATCTTCTATTTTCCTTACTATTCATGAGACCGAACATGATTCAAGTAAATTTTTGAAGCTGTAATGCGTTGTGATTACATTAATGATCTGCTCCCGTAGTGCAGAATGTACAATTTTTTACTACGATAACAAAGTAAATTAGTTGATTCTTAAAAATTTCCGTTTTATTTCAATAAAAGTCATATTGTTAATAATAATATATATGCATAGATATTTTGAATATCACATGATATTTTTGGATTGCATCTCACAAATCTGAGAGCCAAATTACATTATTACAGAAAATTTTCGTTTACAGTTTAAAGTTGAATTTTTAACATTTTTTTTTTGGTCTAATATTTTTTGTTTAGCTTTTTTGATTTTTAAATGAGTGTTTAGGTTTTTATGCGAAAATAAATACGACATTTAAAGAAGAACGATTTAATTTTGTCAGGCAGATCTACATATGTACTCATTTTGGTCATCCGGCTATGCAGTTGTTCGTTATGGCTTATTTGGCTCCCATTCACATTTTCAAAAATCAGCTCTAGCTGTTTAATTTTTATGAGGAATTGCGTTGATGGTTTTTTCAGTGACCCTTTCGAAATCTGGTCCACCCAAGTGATTGAGTTTTCATGACTTAGGTGCTCATCAAGGTTGAGTTTTTGAATAATACATCCCGCTATATATTCTAAGGCATCGTCTTGTAGGCTACCTAAGTCTTGAAAATTTTCACATTCCAATTCTTCAAAATTTTAGGTTTGATCTTGATATTTTTCTGCAGTTGAATTAATTTCTTCACACTCCAACTCATTGAAATTATAGTTTTCATCTTGATCATTTTCTTCCATTGTGTTAATTTCTATGGTACTAGGAATTTGAGAAGAAGTAATCCACTGTGTAGAGTCAATCTTTACATTTCCAGTTCCATCTAAAAGCTCAGTATTTCTAGCTGCAAAGAGAAGTGGTAATAACTAAGTCAATAACTATAGATGACGTGGCCGACAATAGGATATTTAACGCCAAACGAGTGTTTCTTTAAAATACAACGGAATATCGTTATTTCAAGTGAAGGGAAAAAATAAAATATAATACAAAGAAGAAGGTTCTGGGAAGTATTATACTCTCGAAACAGACTAATGATGTGTCTTAAAAACTAATTTTAATACAAACCCAAGATATATTTCCTCATACGGTATTTGAATTCTTTTGAAGTTGGGTGATCGTTGAGTCCCCCTTTGCTTCTCAAGGCACCGAAAAAATGTTCCAATAAATCTTGGTTTAAGCGGAAATTTAAGAAATTTTCCACCCCAAAAACATAGCTCAATTTTGTTACATAATGTAATATACGAAATATATTTTACTTTTCCGGGGTATTGAAATGTATTTATGTTTGAGTTATGGACATCAAACCAGTCGTTAACAAGTTGAAAAAATTCAGCTGTAATACGAGCTTTATATATGTCTAAACCATGCGCCTCACATCGCAGTATTGCGTTTGCTGTACTATTAGAGAACAGTTGAGCCGCCAATTTAACCTTTTGTCTTCCTATACATAAATATAAATAATGTATTATAATAAACATGTTGCGTGGGTGGGATGAATGATTTTTTTCTAGGGCGGCGCTATCCAAACTGTCTGCAACAATTGAAGCACAGCCTCTCGTTCGGGCCAATACATGGATTGGTGGACTCCGCCAAAAATATAATTTTCCTTTAAATTTAAAATCACCAATAAATTATTTGACGCGCGCGCTCTGCATGTGAAACCCGAACTGAATAGACTGAGGAAATTAACAGTGTAGCCACATCAATAAAAAATAAGGCTGTGTTCAGTGTACTTATTACTACATTTTTTATCAACACTGAAAAAGGGTAGCCATTTAGTGCAACATTCGCCATTAAATGTATTTTCCTAAAAAATTATTGGAAAATTGATGAAAATGGAGGAAAATGTAGACTCTATAAATAAGGGTAGGAGCAAGATTATAGCTCTAGTCTGGGATTAACCGTCACAGGTCTGAGTGCACCACAAAACTGTTGAGAAAAATACAAATAAATACCAAAAAAAGACAACGACAGTCAATATATGTGTAAACGTTTTTATTTAATGATATCTTTTGTTAACCGGTGGAATCAAAAAAATTACCGTGAGTTTTCTTATAATGAGGTGATTTGATATGAGTATAAACGGGAGATATTTTTTGGTAGGTTCCCCAGAAAAACGCCAACTCCAATCTGCTACTGGCCTCCGGTATTCCCAAGAGGAGGTCAGTGATTATTTTTTTGGATCTCCAACGAGCCGTTTGTTTTGTGTTGTGTGTGTGAATGTGTGGCCTTGCTTTAGTCAACAGCACGTAAGCCGTTTTGTGTGGCCGATGGTAATTTAAATCCTCAATAACTTTTGGCCGGAAAAGAGGTAACAGTGCTAGACATCTAAGGCTGGCGGTTATCTGAAATATATCAAAAGAAACATAAAGAAAACGATAAATTTTAATACTGAGAGCTGGGAATAAACCCATGCCTTGTTGCCCTAAAAACATTCCCTAACTTTGAAAAGGATAATGTTTCCATCTAAGTAATCATTTTAATCATCATAAGAGACAAATTGTTTAAGTGTATCTTGTGTTGTCCTTGTGAATGTCAACATTTTTATTTGAATTTGTAAGGATTTGTGATTTGACTCCAGATTGTTTTTAAGTGTCTAAAGGTCATATAATTCTCTGAAGGAAAACTAGGGATTCGTCGTATGTAGTTTTAACGCCAGATTGGCCTATTCAACCATTATAAACGAGCTCATTTATAATCGGGACTTGATGAGTAGTTTTTAAAGTGTTATTTAAAAGAATCTCTAGCGTTTCAAAGAGGAAATTTTTATATCGAATTTGTTTTTGTTTCATTGATATATTGAGTGATCTGGGGTTGAAGAATCCAAGACAGGTTTTTTAGTTTTAAGGCTTATATTATAAGAATGTTTTAATTGTTCTTTTAGAGAGGATTCTAAGAAGGTGATGAGGTGAGTGTGTGTGTGTTTGCGGGGTTTCCAATAATATTGATACGTTGGAACGTTTGGAAACCATGGTTGGGAGGGCAAAATGTGAGAGTAAAACATCTATACTCTCTTATCAAGGCAGGTGTTGTGTTTTGAATGTAATGTGTTTGTTTATTTGAATAGTAAAGTCTCATTTTCGTGTTCGCCCCTGATGGGCTAGAGATCTGGACGGGTTGAGGACCATAGCCCAGAGACCGCTAACTAGCCGGAAGGTCCCCTCTAGCGCCGCCTAACAGGGAGTCGTAACAGATGGCGCCCAAACCAAAGAAAATAAGTTCAAAACTTGAACAGGAATATTTAAAGTGCAATACCACCTAGTCACTAAATCCATAGAATATAGGGAATCAAGATAGCCATAAGTAATATCGCGAAATCCGTCAACCTGGCTGATATTGAGCCATGTTTTCTATGGGAAAACATGTTAAGTGCAATATTAGTGTAAGGTATATAGGATTTTTAGGATAATACTTCCATTATATAGAGGTCAGTGCAATAGCTTGTTCGTCTAGTGTGTAACAATGTTTGTATTGTGAATGACCAGTGTTCCTTTGTTTTTGTGTATATGTAAAGTAGTAGAAATAGTTAATTTTTCGAGAAGCAGGGATAAGTGCAATAGTCATCCAAATCGTGGTATTAGGATGTTAGTTGCCGATCCTATTTGTGAGATCGTTTTTGTTGTAAACGAAAAATTTGCCACAGGGAAAAACTCGGAAAGAATAGTTTTTTAAAACATTTGTGTAATCGTCCCTTTCGAAATCTGGTCCACCCAAGTGATTGAGTTTTCATGACTTAGGTGCTCATCAAGGTTGAGTTTTTGAATAATACATCCCGCTATATATTCTAAGGCATCGTCTTGTAGGCTACCTAAGTCTTGAAAATTTTCACATTCCAATTCTTCAAAATTTTAGGTTTGATCTTGATATTTTTCTGCAGTTGAATTAATTTCTTCACACTCCAACTCATTGAAGTTATAGTTTTCATCTTGATCATTTTCTTCCATTGTGTTAATTTCTATGGTACTAGGAATTTGAGAAGAAGTAATCCACTGTGTAGAGTCAATCTTTACATTTCCAGTTCCATCTAAAAGCTCAGTATTTCTAGCTGCAAAGAGAAGTGGTAATAACTAAGTCAATAACTATAGATGACGTGGCCGACAATAGGATATTTAACGCCAAACGAGTGTTTCTTTAAAATACAACGGAATATCGTTATTTCAAGTGAAGGGAAAAAATAAAATATAATACAAAGAAGAAGGTTCTGGGAAGTATTATACTCTCGAAACAGACTAATGATGTGTCTTAAAAACTAATTTTAATACAAACCCAAGATATATTTCCTCATACGGTATTTGAATTCTTTTGGAGTTGGGTGATCGTTGAGTCCCCCTTTGCTTCTCAAGGCACCGAAAAAATGTTCCAATAAATCTTGGTTTAAGCGGAAATTTAAGAAATTTTCCACCCCAAAAACATAGCTCAATTTTGTTACATAATGTAATATACGAAATATATTTTACTTTTCCGGGGTATTGAAATGTATTTATGTTTGAGTTATGGACATCAAACCAGTCGTTAACAAGTTGAAAAAATTCAGCTGTAATACGAGCTTTATATATGTCTAAACCATGCGCCTCACATCGCAGTATTGCGTTTGCTGTACTATTAGAGAACAGTTGAGCCGCCAATTTAACCTTTTGTCTTCCTATACATAAATATAAATAATGTATTATAATAAACATGTTGCGTGGGTGGGATGAATGATTTTTTTCTAGGGCGGCGCTATCCAAACTGTCTGCAACAATTGAAGCACAGCCTCTCGTTCGGGCCAATACATGGATTGGTGGACTCCGCCAAAAATATAATTTTCCTTTAAATTTAAAATCACCAATAAATTATTTGACGCGCGCGCTCTGCATGTGAAACCCGAACTGAATAGACTGAGGAAATTAACAGTGTAGCCACATCAATAAAAAATAAGGCTGTGTTCAGTGTACTTATTACTACATTTTTTATCAACACTGAAAAAGGGTAGCCATTTAGTGCAACATTCGCCATTAAATGTATTTTCCTAAAAAATTATTGGAAAATTGATGAAAATGGAGGAAAATGTAGACTCTATAAATAAGGGTAGGAGCAAGATTATAGCTCTAGTCTGGGATTAACCGTCACAGGTCTGAGTGCACCACAAAACTGTTGAGAAAAATACAAATAAATACCAAAAAAAGACAACGACAGTCAATATATGTGTAAACGTTTTTATTTAATGATATCTTTTGTTAACCGGTGGAATCAAAAAAATTACCGTGAGTTTTCTTATAATGAGGTGATTTGATATGAGTATAAACGGGAGATATTTTTTGGTAGGTTCCCCAGAAAAACGCCAACTCCAATCTGCTACTGGCCTCCGGTATTCCCAAGAGGAGGTCAGTGATTATTTTTTTGGATCTCCAACGAGCCGTTTGTTTTGTGTTGTGTGTGTGAATGTGTGGCCTTGCTTTAGTCAACAGCACGTAAGCCGTTTTGTGTGGCCGATGGTAATTTAAATCCTCAATAACTTTTGGCCGGAAAAGAGGTAACAGTGCTAGACATCTAAGGCTGGCGGTTATCTGAAATATATCAAAAGAAACATAAAGAAAACGATAAATTTTAATACTGAGAGCTGGGAATAAACCCATGCCTTGTTGCCCTAAAAACATTCCCTAACTTTGAAAAGGATAATGTTTCCATCTAAGTAATCATTTTAATCATCATAAGAGACAAATTGTTTAAGTGTATCTTGTGTTGTCCTTGTGAATGTCAACATTTTTATTTGAATTTGTAAGGATTTGTGATTTGACTCCAGATTGTTTTTAAGTGTCTAAAGGTCATATAATTCTCTGAAGGAAAACTAGGGATTCGTCGTATGTAGTTTTAACGCCAGATTGGCCTATTCAACCATTATAAACGAGCTCATTTATAATCGGGACTTGATGAGTAGTTTTTAAAGTGTTATTTAAAAGAATCTCTAGCGTTTCAAAGAGGAAATTTTTATATCGAATTTGTTTTTGTTTCATTGATATATTGAGTGATCTGGGGTTGAAGAATCCAAGACAGGTTTTTTAGTTTTAAGGCTTATATTATAAGAATAAATGTAATATGTGTTGATTTTGTTACCATAACTAATATGTTTTAATTGTTCTTTTAGAGAGGATTCTAAGAAGGTGATGAGGTGAGTGTGTGTGTGTTTGCGGGGTTTCCAATAATATTGATACGTTGGAACGTTTGGAAACCATGGTTG
>NW_026885462.1:0-68553 GCF_032173495.1 Musca vetustissima
TAAAAATTATTTTGAGGGTCTACTATAAGGCGTGGATTTTTTAAAAATTATTTTGAGGGTCTACTATAAGGCGTGGATTTTTTAAAAATTATTTTGAGGGTCTACTATAAGGCGTGGATTTTTTAAAAATTATTTTGAGGGTCTACTATAAGGCGTGGATTTTTTAAAAATTATTTTGAGGGTCTACTATAAGGCGTGGATTTTTTAAAAATTATTTTGAGGGTCTACTATAAGGCGTGGATTTTTTAAAAATTATTTTGAGGGTCTACTATAAGGCGTGGATTTTTTAAAAATTATTTTGAGGGTCTACTATAAGGCGTGGATTTTTTAAAAATTATTTTGAGGGTCTACTATAAGGCGTGGATTTTTTAAAAATTATTTTGAGGGTCTACTATAAGGCGTGGATTTTTTAAAAATATTTTTTCAGGCTCTACTATAAGGCGTGGATTTTTTAAAAATATATTTCAGGCTCTACTATAAGGCGTGGATTTTTTAAAAATATTTTTTTCAGGCTCTACTATAAGGCGTGGATTTTTTAAAAATTATTTTGAGGGTCTACTATAAGGCGTGGATTTTTTAAAAATTATTTTTCAATTTTTTTTTATATTTTCATGTCTCCAAAAAAATTAAATTTATTTTTAATTAGTTTTTTTAATATTTAAGATAATTCAGTCTCTTAGATCTCCAAATATGTTCGCTTATATATATAAAAAATTATAAATTAAACTCCTCTTAATTCCTCTGTCCCCTCTTCATGACAGCCAATAAATGAGATATAAAAGACTTGGTTCGGCTGGGGCTGGGTTTGTTTTGTATCTCCTCGGTATCATCTTCACGGTTGCGGGCCTGACCAAATTTCCCACCTGGAGAAGGTATCTCCACCACCACAGCTGAGACAGGATCTACTTCTGAGGTCGATTTTTGTGATTTCGGATAACTTTCCAATTCCACAGGGGAAACTTTACGATTTTTATTTTTATCCGGTTTGGAAAGAATATCCTCACCTGAGAAAAAAAATTAGCATTTTTAATTTTGTAAGGTTAAGGCTTTTTGCGGATTCCCTTACCAAAACTCTCTAAAATATCATCGGTTAGCAGCAGCAGCGATGAACTATCCTCCTGTGGTATGCCAATAAAGAAGCCATCCAATTTGACACGATAATTCTCGGAGCCCTTTTGCCTTTGATCATAGTGTAGATCATAGTTATCTTGGGGTGCCAGCAGGGCAGACAAGGCCATTATTTCATTGAAATTTAAATTGGAATTTTCATCCGAGTCTTGCCTTAGCACCGGCTTGGACCAAACCACAATGAAGCTCCAACCCAGGGTGAGTAAAGCGAACACAAATAAACGATTATGGAATTTACACATTTCGTTCCGTTCGATGTTGAGTCCGTCGCTCAAGATATTTGTGTTCTTAGAACCTTCTTGTTCGGTCACCAGTTATGTAATAAGTTCTTGTTTGATCGGCACTCAACCATGAAGCCACAACATGGAAGTTGTAAGGCAACCTTACTGGTGGTTGGTAGGTTGAATGCGATCGATGGCTGGTCAACAAGACCAGTTCCTGCGGGATATCTTCATCTTTTGCATTCTACAGTGGGCCCTCAAGGTTTTGGATTTTTTCTTAAATAGTTTTGAAGGGTCTCAAGCTAGGCGTGGATTTTTTAAACATTATTTTTCGGGGACCTATAGAAGGCGTGGATTTTTTGAAACATTATTTTTCGGGGACCTATAGAAGGCGTGGGATTTTTTAAAAAAATATTTTTAAGGGTTCTCAACAAGGCGTGGATTTTTTAAAAAAATATTTTTAAGGGTTCTCAACAAGGCGTGGATTTTTTAAAAAAATATTTTTAAGGGTTCTCAACAAGGCGTGGATTTTTTAAAAAAATATTTTTAAGGGTTCTCAACAAGGCGTGGATTTTTTAAAAAAATATTTTTAAGGGTTCTCAACATGGCGTGGATTTTTTAAAAAAATATTTTTAAGGGTTCTCAACAAGGCGTGGATTTTTTAAAAAAATATTTTTAAGGGTTCTCAACAAGGCGTGGATTTTTTAAAAAAATATTTTTAAGGGTTCTCAACAAGGCGTGGATTTTTTAAAAAAATATTTTTAAGGGTTCTCAACAAGGCGTGGATTTTTTAAAAAAATATTTTTAAGGGTTCTCAACAAGGCGTGGATTTTTTAAAAAAATATTTTTAAGGGTTCTCAACAAGGCGTGGATTTTTTAAAAAAATATTTTTAAGGGTTCTCAACAAGGCGTGGATTTTTTAAAAAAATATTTTTAAGGGTTCTCAACAAGGCGTGGATTTTTTAAAAAAATATTTTTAAGAGTTCTCAACAAGGCGTGGATTTTTTTAAAAAATATTTTTAAGAGTTCTCAACAAGGCGTGGATTTTTTTAAAAAATATTTTTAAGAGTTCTCAACAAGGCGTGGATTTTTTTAAAAAATATTTTTAAGAGGTCTCAACAAGGCGTGGATTTTTTTAAAAAATATTTTTAAGAGTTCTCAACAAGGCGTGGATTTTTTTAAAAAATATTTTTAAGAGTTCTCAACAAGGCGTGGATTTTTTTAAAAAATATTTTTAAGAGTTCTCAACAAGGCGTGGATTTTTTTAAAAAATATTTTTAAGAGTTCTCAACAAGGCGTGGATTTTTTTAAAAAATATTTTTAAGAGTTCTCAACAAGGCGTGGATTTTTTTAAAAAATATTTTTAAGAGTTCTCAACAAGGCGTGGATTTTTTTAAAAAATATTTTTAAGGGTTCTCAACAAGGCGTGGATTTTTTAAAAAAATATTTTTAAGGGTTCTCAACAAGGCGTGGATTTTTAAAAAAAAATACTTTTAAGGGTTCTCAACAAGGCGTGGATTTTTTAAAAAATATTTTTAAGAGTTCTCAACATGGCGTGGATTTTTTTAAAAAATATTTTTAAGAGTTCTCAACAAGGCGTGGATTTTTTTAAAAAATATTTTTAAGAGTTCTCAACAAGGCGTGGATTTTTTTAAAAAATATTTTTAAGAGTTCTCAACAAGGCGTGGATTTTTTTAAAAAATATTTTTAAGAGTTCTTAACAAGGCGTGGATTTTTTTAAAAAATATTTTTAAGAGTTCTCAACGAGGCGTGGATTTTTTTAAAAAATATTTTTAAGAGTTCTCAACAAGGCGTGGATTTTTTTAAAAAATATTTTTAAGAGTTCTCAACGAGGCGTGGATTTTTTTAAAAAATATTTTTAAGAGTTCTCAACAAGGCGTGGATTTTTTTAAAAAATATTTTTAAGAGTTCTCAACAAGGCGTGGATTTTTTTAAAAAATATTTTTAAGAGTTCTCAACAAGGCGTGGATTTTTTTAAAAAATATTTTTAAGAGTTCTCAACAAGGCGTGGATTTTTTTAAAAAATATTTTTAAGAGTTCTCAACAAGGCGTGGATTTTTTAAAAAATATTTTTAAGAACCTCCAACAAGGCGTGGATTTTTTAAAAAATATTTTTAAGGGTCTCCAACAAGGCGTGGATTTTTTAAAAAATATTTTTAAGAGTTCTCAACAAGGCGTGGATTTTTTTAAAAAATATTTTTAAGAGTTCTCAACAAGGCGTGGATTTTTTAACCCGGTTCTCCTGTATTTCAAGAAGTATGTGTAAGTGTGTGTACCATGTGAGCGATGATCATCCATCCTACCCAATGATTATGTAACATCTAATGGCAGACTGGTTTCCTACATGTTTTGTTTCGGTTCTTCCTGGCCATCTTCACAGCCAGGAGAGGTAGGTAGGTAGGCGGTAAATGATCAGATTTGTTCTGTTGATGGCCTGACACCCATTGCAATTCCTGATTGTTAGCAGAGATTCTGCCTGTTTTGTTTTTGGCTAATGGCAAACTTCTCGCATTGTTTTGTGGTCCGTTCGGTTTAGGTGGTTAGAAGCAGATGCAATTTTTTGCGTTGTTGTTGGTGTTGTTGTAGTCAGAATATACAAAAATGCTTCCGCATTTTTGTATAATCGCCAAATCAATGCTTTGGAGGACAAGAAAATAAAAAATGAATTTTTAAAGAAAATTATTATTTAAAAAATCCGCTACTTGTGTTAGGACCTCGAAAATAATTTTCAAAAAATCCACGCCTTGTGTTAGGACCTCAAAAAGAATTTTTAAAAAAATCCACGCCTTATGTAGATCCTCAAAAATAATTTTTAAAAAATCCAGGCCTTATAAATAATTTTTAAAAAATCCACGCCATATGCTACACCCTCAAAAATAATTTTTAAAAAATCCACGCCTTATGTAGACTCTCAAAAATAATTTTTTAAAAAATCCACGCCTTAAGACCCTTAAATATTTGTTTTACTATTTTTATTGTTCATATTCCACATTTACTAAGTGCGGAACTAATCGGTGCAAATTACTACGGACTGTGAGCTCTATTAGCAAACGATTGTGAAAAAATGTGAATTTAAAAAAAAAATTACTCCCAAGGAGTCCAATTTCTCTTCCATTCCGATTTATTCCTTCATGGCGCCCAACAGTGTATTGTACGAAAAGGCGGTGCGATATATCTGAAAGAGACAACAATTATAAATGCATCTAATACGGAATCTGCAATTAAACCCCCCAACACCAAGGACTCACATAAACCAATAGATTACGATCCAATTCAAAAAATAGCCCCCTCAAGGCAGCATCCTGCTGAGATCTCTGCAAGGGGAATATCATCATTTTCTTTTCGGATGGTCGCATTTTCTCCCATGGGAATTTCGAATAAATATCCGAACAAAGCATTTCATTCTAGAAATCAGGAGAAAAAAAATAGAAAACAAAAAATCAAATTTCCGAACTTTCAGAGAACATAAATTCGCCCTCCCTCCCACCTACCTCCGTTTTAATTTTCTCTCCACCAAAACAGTAGATCATCATTTGAATACTGATGGCGGTGAAAACCATGGCATTAAAGGGTATCATCCGTTTGTCGGAACCATTGTTGAGGGTGAATATCAAGAAACACATTTGCAGGCAACTGAAGGCCACCTCGGCCCAAAATATTTGACCAAAAATATCATTCAGGGCATCAACGAAGGCCAGGGTTTTATTGTGATAACGAACAATGGCTCCGACATCAGCGACGAAATCTTCATGATTGCTATCCTCATCGATTTTCCGGGCTGCCCTTTCTACCTTGATGCGTAGTATTCGAAAATGTCCCGATACAGCATGTATAAGCCAGCCGAAGAGGGTATCTATGCCAATGGTCCAACACAGCAGGGTATAGACATAGATCACGGAGAGTATGTAGTTGAGGATGAATATCGGTATGCCCAAATGTTCATAGGGGAATCTGAAATAATAAAAGAATATTTTTTAAGATTCACGCCTTATGGTAGACCCTTAAAAATCCACGCCTTATGGTAGACCCTTAAAAATCCACGCCTTATGGTAGACCCTTAAAAATCCACGCCTTATGGTAGACCCTTAAAAATCCACGCCTTATGGTAGACCCTTAAAAATCCACGCCTTATGGTAGACCCTTAAAAATACACGCCTTATGGTAGACCCTTAAAAATCCACGCCTTATCCATACCTTAAAAATCCACGCCTTGAGGTATGCCTTGAAAAATATTGTCTAAAAAATATCCACGCTTTGAGGTATGCCTTGAAAAATATTGTCTAAAAAAATCCACGCCTTGAGGTATGCCTTGAAAAATATTGTCTAAAAAAATCCACGCCTTGAGGTATGCCTTGAAAAATATTGTTTAAAAAATCCACGCCTTGAGGTATGCCTTGAAAAATATTGTTTAAAAAATCCACGCCTTGAGGTATGCCTTGAAAAATATTGTTTAAAAAATCCACGCCTCGATGTATGACTTGAAAAATATTGTTTAACAAATCCACGCCTTAAGGTATGCCTTGAAAAATATTGTTTAACAAATCCACGCCTTAAGGTATGCCTTGAAAAATATTGTTTAAAAAATCCACGCCTTGAGGTATGCCTTGAAAAATATTGTTTAAAAAATCCACGCCTTGAGGTATGCCTTGAAAAATATTGTTTAAAAAATCCACGCCTTGAGGTATGCCTTGAAAAATATTGTTTAAAAAATCCACGCCTTGAGGTATGCCTTGAAAAATATTGTTTAAAAAATCCACGCCTTGAGGTATGCCTTGAAAAATATTGTTTAAAAAATCCACGCCTTGAGGTATGCCTTGAAAAATATTGTTTAAAAAATCCACGCCTTGAGGTATGCCTTGAAAAATATTGTTTTGAAAAATCCACGCCTTGAGGTATGCCTTGAAAAATATTGTTTTGAAAAATCCACGGCTTTAAAAATCCGCACTTACTCCCCATCAAATGGCAATTTCAATGTGACCTCCATCCCCTTCAGATTTTCATAGCTCATAAAAATTATCGGTATCGAAATGGAGAGTATCACCGAGGCCACACATGCCGTCGAGTAGATATTTCCGATGACTTTGGAAAAACGATTTTGCGAAAGCCAGGTTTCTCGCTCCTCTTCATTGGCTGAAACAGAAAAAAATCGATTCGTATTAATATCTCCGGGTTTCCAAAATGGAACTGGAACTTACCCCTGGTGGCCAACAAATTCATATCCCAAATTAATTTCAATAAACGATTCGATTTGAATATCAATATTGATACCTTCAACATTAGCAAGGAACCTTGATTGAACATCGAAAGGGCAGCACTGGCCTTATCGATTTCGACACCGAAAATATGGACCGCATATAAAATTAGACCATATTGCAGATAGGTGGTGATGCTGCCATAGATGAGGAATTTTCCACGATTGTTGAGGAAATCTTTGCCCTTAATGGCTCCGATATCTAAACCGACACGAATTAGAGCCCTATATTGCACATCTAAAAATTCTAAATCTTGGCGAGCCTCGTTATTCTGCATTACGGCAGGAGAGAGAGAGAGTTAGGCAACCTTTTTCAACGGACGTAAGAATGAATATGACTTATGTGAGTCTTACGGGTCCCGATTATCATCTCTCAAGGTGTAAAGTGTCACCGCCAGACTATAATTTGCGAACATTCTAATTTTCGGGGCGTTTTATTTATTTTTGCAGGACAATATTTGATGACAGGTATTAATTACAATTGCGGATACGAAAGGAGGTGGTCTATTTATTTGGAGGTTATATCCGAAAAAAATATATTTCCACACTGCGAATGACTTTAGCCTGCCTGCACGTGAACCAAATGCGAACATAGGCTCCCACATATTTTGTCTACGAAGTTTTATTTTGCAGGACCAGACATGCAAAGGAAAACTTTTTCAAACCAAAACAAACATTAAAAATTTATTATTTTTCATTGCATACTTCCAGGCGTGGATTTTTGTACCTTTTTCTGATTTTTTTGCATAAAAATTGAAAATGTCGTAAACGTCACAAATTTGTATAAAATGTCAAAATCTTATAAAACTGAAAAAATATGTATATGGTGTATATTGGCCATTAGTACAGTTTACGACATAAAAATGACAATTGTCGTAAATGTCACAAACATGTATAAAACCTAGAAATCGACAAAATTTTGATGTATTCTAACTAAAATAATTTTTGTGAAGATAATTCTTAATGTTTGGCGTAAAAAATTAAAATGTCGTAAATGTCACAAACATGTATAAAACGTCAAAAACATATTAAGACTGAAAAAAATATGTCAGATTTCATTGGATATTAAAGGAAATGGTGACTATTTGCCATTAGTACAGTTTACGACATAAAAATTACAATTGTCGTAAATGTCACAAACATGTATAAAACCTCGAAATCGACAAAATTTTGATGTATTCTGACTCAAATGATTTTTGTGAAGTTAATTCTTAATTTTTGGCGTAAAAATTTGAAATGTCTTAAATGTCACAAACTTGTAGAAAATGTCAAAAACCTATTAATAATGGAAATTAACATCAAATTTCATTGGAAATCATTGTCAAATGGTCTATATTAATCAAAATTTCAGTTTACGACATAAAAATTACAATTGTCGTAAATGTCACAAACATGTATAAAACCTTGAAATCGACAAAAAATTTATGTATTCTAACTAAAATAATTTTTCTAAAGTTAATTCTTAATTTTTGGCGTAAAAATTGAAATGTCGTAAATGTCACAAACTTGTATAAAATGTCAAAAACCTATTAATAATGGAAAAATAAGATCTAATTGCATTGGAAATCAAAAATCATTGGTAAATGGTCTATATTAATCGAAATTTTAGTTTACACCATACAAATTACAATTGTCGTATATGTCACAAACATGTATAAAATGTCGAAATCGACAAAATTTTGAAATATTTTAACTAAAATAATTTTTGGGAAGTCAAATCTTATTTTTTTGCGTAAACAATTTTAATGTCGTAAATGACAGAAACTTGTATAATATGTCAAAAACGTATTAATAATGGAAAATATGATCAAATTTCATTGGAAATCATTGTCAAATGGTTTTTATTAGTCATAATTATAGTTTACGACATAAAAAATTAAAATTGTCGTAAATGTCACAAACATGTATAAAACCTCGAAATCGACAAAATTATCATGAATTTTAACAAAAACAATTTTTGTAAAGATAATTCTTAATTTTTGGCGTAAAAAATTAATATGTCGTAAATGTCACAAACTTGTATAAAATGTCAAAAACCTAATAATAATGGAAAAATAAGGTGTAACTGCATTGAAAATGAAAAATCATTGGCAAATGGTCTATATTAGTCAAAATTTCACTTTACGACATAAAAATTACAATTGTCGTAAATGTCACAAACATGTATAAAACCTCGAAATCGACAAAATGTTGATGTATTTTAAGTGAAATAATTTTTGTGAAGTTAATTCTTGGGGAAAACAATTTACATGTCGTAAATGTCACAAACTTGTATAAAATGTCAAAAACCTATTAATAATGAAAAAATAGATCTAATTGCATTGGAAATCAAATAATTTGGTCTATATTAGTCAAAATTTCAAAAATTACAATTGTCGTAAATGTCACAAACATGTATAAAATGTCGTAATCAACAAAATTAACATGAATTTTAACACTAATGATTTTTATGAAGCTTATTTTTTATTAAAAATTCACAATATAACATTTTTTTAGGTTTTTGACATAAATTTGTAAATGTGGTAAATGTCATAAACATGTATAAAACCTGTATAAAACTTTTAAAAATTAATAAAAACTAAAAATTTTACTTTTTTATCATTGAAAAAGGTTTAGTGTAGATTTTTGTTGGTTTTTTTACCAACAAATTGCAAATGTCGTAAATGTCGCAAACCTGTAAAAAATGATCAAAAGTAGTAATTGTTACAAAATATTGTGTTTCTACACAAAAAATATTCAGTATAGACATATTCATGGATTTTTGACAAAAATTTACCAATGTCGTAAATGTCATAAACCTTGTATAAAATGTATAAAAACTACTAAATGCTACAAAATTGTGTTGCTAACACTAAAAAATATTCACATTCATATTTTTTGGGGGTTTTTGACAAAATGTCGTAAATGTCAAAAACTTGTAAAAAATTACTGAAACATAATAAATTGATAAAATTATTTCATTCGTTGAGATTAATACATAAAACGATTATTTAGAGTTTACGACAGAATCTTGCAAATGTTGTAAATGCCAGAAACCTTTATAAAACGTATGAAATGTGGTATAAAATTCAAATTATTATTCGATATATTGAAAAATGTTTAATACAGATATAAATATAGGTTTTGACAATATGTTGCAAATGTCGTAAATGTCAAATACGTGTATAAAACACATGAAAGTTGTAAAAATTAAAAATTTGTAATACCTTTCTCAGCATATGTTTAAACAAACAATATTTTCGATTTTTAACATAATTTTCCAGAATGTCGTAAATGTCAAAAACATGTGTAATATGTATAAAAACCATTAAAAATTGGAAATTATTTTTTTCTTCTCTAGAAATATTTAATTTAGGTATATTTTGAGATTTTTGACAAAATTTTGCGCATGTCGTAAATGTCAAAAACGTGTAAAAAATGCATAAAATCTGTTACAAATAAAAAATACGAAATGTTAATGACCATAAAAGAATATACGAAAATCATTTTAGATTTTTGACATAATTTTCCAAATGTCGTAAAAGTCAAAAACCTGTATAAAGGGTATAAAAGCTGTAAAAACATCAAAAATATAAATTACTTTGTCCCTAAAAGAATATAAGAAAATTATTTTAGAGTTTTGACATAATTTCCCAAATGTCGTAAATGTCAAAAACCTGTATAATATGTATAAAATCTAATAAAGATTCAATATACTACTCTACTTTCCCAGAAATTTGTATTTTAGGCAAATTTTGAGATTTTTGAGAAAAATTTTGCGTATGTCGTAAACCTGTAAACCTGTAAAAAAAATTTGCGTATGTCGTAAACCTGTAAAAATGTATGAATTTAAAATTTATTGTTTTATTTGTCAACAACTTTTTCTAATGTATTATTTTTGGGTTTTTAACAAAATTTCGCGAATGTCAGAAACTTATAAAAAATCTATAAAAACATTAAAAATTAAAAATATTAAATATTTTTGCATTATATATTTTTAAAAAATGATTTTGGAATTTTTGACAAATTTTTGCGTATGTCGTAAATGTCGTAAACCTGTAAAAAACGTCCAATTTGTAAAATTTTAACGTTTTCTCTATCATAAATATTATAAAATGATAAATTTATGCTTTCAACTGTAAAATGGCTAATGTCGTAAATGTCGCAAACATGTAAAAAATGTACAAAACTTTGTAAAAACGCAAAAATTTGAAAATGTTTGTAGAAAAGTTAACAAAGATGTTTCCCAGGAATTTTGGACAACATTTTGCGTATGTCGTAAATGTCATAAACCTGTAAAAAAGGTATAAATTGTAAAATTTTAATATTTTCTCTATGGGAAATCACATAAAATGCTAATTTTATGCTTACAACTGTAAAATACCTAATGTCGTAAATGTCACAAACATGTAAAACATGTATAAAACCTTGTAAAAATCAAAATTTTGAAATTTTTTGCAGAAAAATTAACAAAGAAGTTTCCCAACAAATTTTTGACAACATTTTGCGTATGTCGTAAACCTTTAAAAAACTCTTAATTGTGAAATTTTTATATTTTCCTTATAGGAAATCACATAAAATCATTATTTTATGCTTACAACAGTAAAATACCTAATGTCGTAAATATGTAAAAAATTTATAAAACTTTGTAAAAATGCAACATTTTGAAATTTTTATGAAAAATTAATCAAGAAGTTTTCACAGGAATTTTTGACAAAATCTTGCATATGTCGTAAATGTTGTAAACCTGTAAAAACATTTTAAATATAAAATTTTAATATTTTCTGTATAGGAAATCATATAAAATGATTTTATTCTGGCCACAATAGTAAAATACAAAATGTCGTAAATGTCACATGCATGTAAAAAATGTATAAAAATATGTAAAAAAATTAAAATTTGTGATTATTTTTTCGAAAATTATTGAAAATCTGTCCTACTTTCGTGGTGCATTAACCTCCAATACCTCTCTAACCACTTAACAAGTCACATATTATGGTTTACATTCACTTAAATTCTTTAAAACAAGTAGCTTTATTTGTTGCTTAATTAAAATACCAATAACAACACCAAACAAATGAACGAACTCTTCTTATTTCAGAATTTTGTTTTTTTTTAATTTTTTTTTTCGAATTTTTGTTTAATAGCCATAGCCCATAACCAATTAACACTTCATTTTCATAGGCCCGCTTACAATTAGAGCCCAGTTACACGGTGTAGAATAAACAACGCACAACCAATATGCTGAATGTCACTTCACATGGTCGGACGAACGGACGGCCGTTTGTTATTGCGACGAAGTTGACGATGAAGATGAGTCGGAATTTAAAAAAAAAAAAAAAAAAATTAAATAATAACCGCTATGCTACCTTAAACATGAGCTTAACGAACTTGCTATTCACACACAGCTAGCCGGTCGTCTAGTCGATTCCGATTTCCGTTTCGGTTCAGGGTAACAAATGTTTACATTGATCTGAGAGAGATCGCCAGATTTCTGAGTTCAGTTTTTTTTTTCAAACATAAAAATAATTTTAATGTTTATTTTAACAATCATGTTTTTTGTTGTAATCGGTGACAACAACAAAGCGATTAATTTTTTTCCAAATGACAATGACAACCAGAACTCCACACAGCGTGGAGAATGATGAGTAGCCGTTCTAACTAAAAATTAAATATCCGATTAACATTGAAATGGTAACTGAAAGTTTATACATACATTCATAATACATGCTACAACAATGAGAGGTGGAAAGGGAAAAGGGGGCTGTGGGGGGAGGGAAGTGTATCCCCCTAAAAAGTATTTGTTTTTGATTTTTTAGAATTAAAATTTTTGGGCGACGCTGACGACAAATAAACAAATTTACTTTCTAAATTCCTAATAGGAATATGTGTGTGTGTATGTGTTTATTAGATTAATAAATATATGTACAATAAATTAGAGACAATTGAACGAAAAATTATAACCAATAATCTAGGAAGTGATAGTTTTTATTTTGTTTAAGAACATAAAATGATTTTAATTTTTATGTAAATTTTTTACGCCACATAACCTAACATTCACACAGAGAGCATTGAAGGTCTGGGGAGAACATGGATTTTTTTAAATTATTTGAGAATTTTTTTAAAAACCAATGGACCCTAATTTTTAAATGTTAACATAATAATAATGACTTTTTTACAGGTTTTTGACATTTACGACATGTCCAAAATTAGTTACAAATTCCGAAAATAAACTTTCAATAAATATTTGCGGACGACGGAAATTTAAATTTGTATTATAGGCATTAATACGTTTTATACAGATTTTTGACATTTACGACATGCGCAAAATTTCGTCAAAAAGCTAAAAAAGTATATATCTAAAAATAAAATGACAACAAAAATAAATATTTTTAATTTTAAAATGTTTTAGGCGTTTTTTTACAGGTTTTTGACATTTACGACATACTCCAGATTTTGTCAAAAACACAAAAATAATATTTTATTAACATATAATGACAATGGAAATGATATTTCAAATTTCAAACGGTTTTATACATTTTTTACAGGTTTTTGACATTTACGATATTTGTATAAGCATATATAATATTTGTATAAGCATATATAATATTTGTATAAGCATATATAATATTTGTATAATCATATAATGAAAAAGAAAATTATATATTTCCAATAAAAAATCATTTTATAATTTTTTTTACAGGTTTTTGACATTTACGACATACTCCAGATTTTGTCAAAAACCCAAAAATAATGTTTTTATGAACATATAATGACAAAGGAAATGATATTTTATAATTTTAAACGATTTTATACGTTTTTTACAGGTTTTCGACATTTACGATATACTCCAGATTTTGTCAAAAACTAAAAATAATGTTTTTATGAACATATAATGACAAAGGATATGATATTTTCTAATTTTAAACGATTTTATAAATTTTTTACAGGTTTTTGACATTTACGACATACTTCAGATTTTGTCAAAAACCCAAAAATAATATTTGTTTAAGCATATAATGACAAAGAAAATTATATTTTCTAATTTTAAAGGGTTTTATACATTTTTTACAGGTTTCCGACATTTACGACATACGCTAAATTTTATCAAAATGTCCAAATGTACCTAAAATACATTTTTCTGGAGGAGTAAAGTATTATTTTTAAAGTTTTACTAGTTTTATACATATTATACAGGTTTTCGACATTTACGACATACGGAAAATTCTGTCAAAAATGGAAAATAATTTTCGTATACACTCTTAGTGACATAAAAAATTATTATTTTTTGATTTTTACCAGGTTTTATACATATTATACAGATTTCTGAAATTTACGACATTTGTAAAATATTGCCAAAAATGTAAACATATACCTACATTAAACATTTTGAATGAATCAAATAAAGTATTGGAAATTTTCATACGTTTTATACATGTTTTGTCATTTACTGTTGTTTCAGTATTTTTTACATGTTTTTGACATTTACGACATTTGTGACATTTTGTCAAAAACCCAAAAATATGGCTATACTAAATATTTTCAATGTAGAAAAATATAATTTTGTAAAATTTTTAATTTAATACATTTTTTACAGGTTTGTGACATTTACGACATTTGTAACTTTTTGTCAGAAACTCAAAAATAATTTATACTGCACCTTTATCAATGCTGTGAAATGCATTTTTTTATTTTTTACTAGATTTAGTAGGTTTTATACATGTTTGTGACATTTACGACAATTACAAAAGTATGTAAAAAACATGAAATAATCGTTGTAAATACATTTACAGATAAAGAAAAGTCCAAATATTGGCTTTTAACAATTTTCCTACATTTTATATGGATTTGTGACATTTACGACTTTTGGTACTTTTTGTCAAAAAGCTTAAAAATATCATTTTTAAAGGCTATTTTTAATTAAGAATAACTTTACAAAAATTGTTATCGTTGATATACATGATAATGTTGTCGATTTGGAGGTTTTATACAAGTTTGTGACATTTACGACAGCTGTAATTTTTTTTGTCGTAAACTGAAATTTTGACTAATATAGATTATTTTCTTTGCTATCCATTGAAATTAGATCTTATTTTTCTAATATTAATAGGTTTTTGACATTTTATACGAGTTTGTGACATTTACGACATTTTTTGATTTTTATGTAAAAAACTATGAAAAAGCTTCCAAAATACAATTCTGACCTAATTAATTGTAAACTTTGACCTTTTCGATGTTTTATACAGGTTTGTGACGTTTACGACAAGTGTCGAAAAATAATTTTTAAAAAATCCGCACCTTCTTGAGGATATCCAAAAATAATTTTTGCTGCACTTCTTTCTTTTCGTTGGACGACAAAGACAATTTTGTAGAAAATCCGGTTTTTTTCCTATCGATTCTAACAAAATCTCCTGTAGGTCCAAAAAACTTGCACCCAACTACATTCCTTTCTCCTATAACAACAACGACTAATATTCTAACTAGCATTTTTCCAGATTTTCTTCTTCTTTGTCTTCCTTTCACATTTTTGATCCGCAGTGCACGAAGTCATTGAACGGAGAACTTGTTGCATTAGATGTGCAGGCTGGCAGGCAACAATTTTCTTAGATCGAAACCAAAAAAAATGAATGGCCGAATATGTTGAGGCCTTCAATCGGACGCATCATCAAAGCCATCAGCATGCCGATGCTGATGTTTGTTCTAACGAGCGCCAAGCAGGTTCTTTTCTAACGAACCAACTGAGGCGAACATTTTTTTAATGTTGTTGTTGTTGCTGTTGATTTTTTTTGTTTCCAGTCCATTGGGTTATTACGAAATTCTGCTGATGCGGATAATCATAATAATTGATAAAATATATAAACGGTTATTGGATGCAGCATGCTTTTGATTAGAAGCTGGGCAATTTGCGATTAATGAAAAAAAAACTAATCGATCGGAATGAAGTGCAGTGCGAGAAAAATTGGAAAAATGCAATGCCTGCATCGATCCTCCAAAAATTCTTTTAGAATTCCACGGCTTAAAACATCCATCGATCCTCCAAAAAATCCATGCCTAAATGGCTCCATCGGCATCCATCGATCCTCCAAACAATCCATGCCTAAATGCCTCCATCGATCCTCCATCGGCATCCATCGATCCTCCATGCCTAAATGCCTCCATCGATCTTCCATCGGCATCCATCGATCCTCCAAAAAATCCATGTTTAAATGCCTCCATCGATCTCCCATCGGCTTCCTACGATCCTCCAAAAAATCCATGCCTAAATGCCTCCATCGGTTTCCATCGATCCTCCAAAAAACCATGCCTAAAAGCATCCATCGATCCTCCATCGGTATCGATCGATTCTCCAAAAATTCTTTTAGAAAATCACGCCTAAAGACCAACATCTATCCTCCAAAAATTCTTTTAGAAAGGCCTCCATCGATCCTCCAAAAATTCTTTTAGAAATGCCTCCATCGATCATCCAAAACTTCTTTTAGAAATTTACGTCTAAAGACCACCACCTATCCTCCAAAAATTCTTTTAGATGTGCCTCCATCGATCCTCCAAAAATTCTTTTAAAAATCCACGCCTGCATCGATCCTCCAAAAATTCTTTTAAAAATCCACGCCTGCATCGATCCTCCAAAAATTCTTTTAAAAATCCACGCCTGCATCGATCCTCCAAAAATTCTTTTAAAAATCCACGCCTGCATCGATCCTCCAAAAATTCTTTTAAAAATCCACGCCTAAAAGCCTGCATCGATCCTCCAAAAATTCTTTTAAAAATCCACGCCTAAAAGCCTGCATCGATCCTCCAAAAATTCTTTTAAAAATCCACGCCTAAAAGCCTGCATCGATCCTCCAAAAATTCTTTTAAAAATCCACGCCTAAAAGCCTGCATCGATCCTCCAAAAATTCTTTTAAAAATCCACGCCTAAAAGCCTGCATCGATCCTCCAAAAATTCTTTTAAAAATCCACGCCTAAAAGCCTGCATCGATCCTCCAAAAATTCTTTTAAAAATCCACGCCTAAAAGCCTGCATCGATCCTCCAAAAATTCTTTTAAAAATCCACGCCAAAAGCCTGCATCGATCCTCCAAAAATTCTTTTAAAAATCCACGCCTAAAAGCCTGCATCGATCCTCCAAAAATTCTTTTAAAAATCCACGCCTAAAAGCCTGCATCGATCCTCCAAAAATTCTTTTAAAAATCCACGCCTAAAAGCCTGCATCGATCCTCCAAAAATTCTTTTAAAAATCCACGCCTAAAAGCCTGCATCGATCCTCCAAAAATTCTTTTAAAAATCCACGCAAAAGCCTGCATCGATCCTCCAAAAATTCTTTTAAAAATCCACGCCAAAAGCCTGCATCGATCCTCCAAAAATTCTTTTAAAAATCCACGCTTAAAATCCTGCATCGATCCTCCAAAAATTCTTTTAAAAATCCACGCCTAAAAGCCTGCATCGATCCTCCAAAAATTCTTTTAAAAATCCACGCCTAAAAGCCTGCATCGATCCTCCAAAAATTCTTTTAAAAATCCACGCCTAAAAGCCTGCATCGATCCTCCAAAAATTCTTTTAAAAATCCACGCCTAAAAGCCTGCATCGATCCTCCAAAAAATTGTTTTAAAAATCCACGCCTAAAGACCTGCATCGATCCTCCAAAAAATTGTTTTAAAAATCCACGCCTAAAGACCTGCATCGATCCTCCAAAAATTGTTTTAAAAATCCACGCCTAAAGACCTGCATCGATCCTCCAAAAAATTGTTTTAAAAATCCACGCCTAAAGACCTGCATCGATCCTCCAAAAAATTGTTTTAAAAATCCACGCCTAAAGACCTGCATCGATCCTCCAAAAATTTGTTTTAAAAATCCACGCCTAAAGACCTGCATCGATCCTCCAAAAATTTGTTTTAAAAATCCACGCCTAAAGACCTGCATCGATCCTCCAAAAATTTGTTTTAAAAATCCACGCCTAAAGACCTGCATCGATCCTCCAAAAATTTGTTTTAAAAATCCACGCCTAAAGACCTGCATCGATCCTCCAAAAATTTGTTTTAAAAATCCATGCCTAAAGACCTGCATCGATCCTCCAAAAATTTGTTTTAAAAATCCACGCCTAAAGACCTGCATCGATCCTCCAAAAATTTGTTTTAAAAATCCATGCCTAAAGACCTGCATCGATCCTCCAAAAATTTGTTTTAAAAATCCACGCCTAAAGACCTGCATCGATCCTCCAAAAATTTGTTTTAAAAATCCACGCCTAAATGCCTGCATCGATCCTCCAAAAATTCTTTTATAAATCCACGCCTAAAGACCACCATCGATCCTGCAAAAATTTGTTTTAAAAATCCACACCTAAAGACCACCATCGATCCTGCAAAAATTTGTTTTAAAAATCCACACCTAAAGACCTGCGTCGATCCTCCAAAAATTTGTTTTAAAAATCCACGCCTAAAGACCTTCATCGATCCTCCAAAAATTTGTTTTAAAAATCCACGCCTAAAGACCTGCATCGATCCTCCAAAAATTTGTTTTAAAAATCCACGCCTAAAGACCTTCATCGATCCTCCAAAAATTTGTATTAAAAATCCACGCCTAAAGACCTTCATCGATCCTCCAAAAATTTGTTTTAAAAATCCACGCTTCTAAAAAAATTTTCTGACCAAAGGCTACCCTCATTCTGTTTTTGAGCTTCCCATACGTATTATTTATTCCCACCGAACCCAATTCAAAAAAATCTGCGCGATTTCCATCCTCCAAATCCTAAAAACAAAAGCCATATTAAACGCTACATTGCCCTCACTTCTATATATGTCGGAGAGAATTTTCTGCAATCTAATACCCTCCGCGACATATCGATGTCCAGCAAATGGTGTAAATTAAAAAAAATTACGACAACAACAAGTACACAATGAAAAGAAAGCTGTACCTGCAATGCCCTCACTATGATGCTCTGTTACAGATCAGAGCATCATCTAAGTGCCTCCCATAAACCTCAACCTGCCGCGGCAGCATCCATCTCACAGCTCACCTGTAATCTGAGCGGATTGCTGGCATGCTTCGCTGCCGAATCACAAGTATTGTTTTAGTGTGTCGCGTGACCACATCGTCGGAACGTCGGAATCTCAATTGTTAACAACAATTCGGCCAAGACTTCGCTAAGGCTTGGCGAAAGCCAACAACAAAAATAAAAATCGAAGTCAAAACAAAGCTGAGCTGCGTAGTGATGAGAAGGTTTGTGGAGGTTCTCTGCGGGAATATTTGTATGAGACAATCCACGCCTTGGGTAGAACCCCTTAAAATAATTTTTAAAAAATCCTGGTCCGCCTGAAGACCCTCAAAGAATTATTAAAATTAAATCATCACGATTGTCCCATATTTTTTGTCAAGCTGTTCTCCCATCTCTCAGGCAGCGCTGTTGTGTTTCACTCTCTTTCTCTCTCTGCCATGGGGGGCAGCTACGCTGCTGCCCTGATGTTAGTAGAACCCAAACAAAGCGAAGTGTTAACTTGGCTAACATCCGACTAAGGCAAACAGTTAAACGCGGCTTGAGCAACGGTCAAGAACATTTACGGATTCGGTCATTTGGTTTGAAAAATATCGACCGTATCTGACTTCGAGTGTGTGTGTGTGCGAGAGTGTGGAACCCATAATATTGTGGCTAAGCCAAGTGAAAGGAAAGAAAGTTGTGGAACTATTAAAAAAAAACTATTTGCGAATTCTATAGAAAGAGAATTTTTCGAGAAGAAACCAAAAATCGGAAGTCGGATTTTTTTAATTAATTCAAACAAAAATGAATTATCTAATAATGTTAATGGTCTGCATGAGCTTGGCCTCAGCAGCCATGGCCGGTTATTTACCGGGTTATGCTTCGAAATATGAGACAACGACTTCGAATTTAATTGAAAAAACTCCTGGAGGTATGGTAAGGGCTGATTCTTCCTCATCATCCTCCTCAACCTCGTCCACCTCCTCCTCATCATCATCATCATCCTCTTCAACCAGCAGCACCACCACCGAATCCATGACAGATGACCCCGGTTTGGTGCAAGAAGTGATTTCCCAACTACCCGTCACTCTGCCAGCCCTTCTCCCCGATATGGACACCCCCAAGCGACGTGTCATCACCTATGATCAACGTCAAGAGGGTCAATATAATATTCGTGCCGATTTGGATAATTTCATGTTCCTGCTGATACCGGCCAGCGCCACGGATAATTTGAGTATTTTCGATATCTTAGGAAAATCTGGTTCGAGGCGAACTCCCCATTCCTCATTAAAATCATCGAATAAAAAGAAATATTCTCCCAGTAATTCGGGTCTGAAGTCGGTGGATGGTGGTTCTTTGAAATATCGTCAAGCTATGAAGAGTTCGGTGGAGTATTTACCAAGGTCTAGTGAACATTTATCACCCTCTTCGAGAGTGGGAGAATTTATTGAAGGCCGTACACCATATCATGTGGACATATCTGCCCTGCATGATGATGGAGAGGTGCAGTCACGTTTGAATCCCGATAGGCAGGTTGATGTCCTACCACCACCCTCATATCCTTTGGCCTATCAACATCTGATGAAACCCTATTTGGAGGCGGATTCGACAATTATTCAGGCCTTGCCACCGGCAGAATTGGCAGCCAATCGGGCTAATTCAGGTAAATATTTTAAATTAAATAATGGATTAAAAAAAATATTTTTGGGGGCCCATGAGATGCGTGGATTTTTAAAAAAATATTTTTGGAGGTCCATAAGAGGCTCTAGTAGAGGCCTGGATTTTTTAAAAATTATTTTTGGGGTCCATAAGAGGCTCTAGTAGAGGCCTGGATTTTTTTAAAATTATTTTAAAAATTATTTTTGGGGGTCCATAAGAGCCTTTTCGAGGCGTGGATTTTTTAAAAATTATTTTTGGGGGTCCATAAGAGGCTCTAATCGAGGCGGGAATTTTTTAAAAATTATTTTTGGTGGTCCATAAGTGGCTCTAGCCGAGGCATGGATTTTTTAAAAAATATTTTTGGGGTCCATTTTTGGTGTCCATAAGAGGCGAGGATTTTTTAAAAAATATTTTTGGGGGTCCATAAGAGGCGTGGATTTTTTAAAAAATATTTTTGAGGGTCCATAAGAGGCGTGGATTTTTAAAAAAATATTTTTGGGGGTCCATAAGAGGTGTGGATTTTTTAAAAAATATTTTTGGGGGTCCATAAGAGGCGTGGATTTTTTAAAAAATATTTTTGGGGTCCATAAGAGGCTCTATTCGAGGCGTGGATTTTTTAAAAATTATTTTTGGGGGTCCATAAGAAGCTCTAGTCGAGGCGTGGATTTTTTAAAAATTATTTTTGGGGGCCCATAAGAGGCTCTATTCGTGGGGTCCATAAGAGGCGTGGATTTTTAAAAAAATATTTTTGGGGGTCCATAAGAGGCGTGGATTTTTAAAAAAATATTTTTGGGGGTCCATAAGAGGCGTGGATTTTTTAAAAAATATTTTTGGGGTCCATAAGAGGCCTGGATTTTTTAAAAAATATTTTTGGGGGTCCATAAGAGGCGTGGATTTTTTAAAAAATATTTTTGGGGGTCCATAAGAGGCGTGGATTTTTTAAAAAAAAATTTTTGGGGGTCCATAAGAGGCGTGGATTTTTTAAAAAATATTTTTGGGGGTCCATAAGAGGCGTGGATTTTTTAAAAAATATTTTTGGGGGTCCATAAGAGGCGTGGATTTTTTAAAAAATATTTTTGGGGGTCCATAAGAGGCGTGGATTTTTTAAAAAAATATTTTTGAGGCTCTAGTCAAGACGGGGATTTTTTAAAAAATATTTTTGGGGGTCCATAAGAGGCGTGGATTTTTTAAAAAATATTTTTGGGGGTCCATAAGAGGCGTGGATTTTTTAAAAATTATTTTTGCGGCTCTAGTCGAGGCGTGGATTTTTTAAAAATTATTTTTGCGGCTCTAGTCGAGGCGTGGATTTTTTAAAAATTATTTTTGCGGCTCTAGTCGAGGCGTGGATTTTTTAAAAATTATTTTTGCGGCTCTAGTCGAGGCGTGGATTTTTTAAAAATTATTTTTGCGGCTCTAGTCGAGGCGTGGATTTTTAAAAATTATTTTTGCGGCTCTAGTCGAGGCGTGGATTTTTTAAAAATTATTTTTGCGGCTCTAGTCGAGGCGTGGATTTTTTAAAAATTATTTTTGCGGCTCTAGTCGAGGCGTGGATTTTTAAAAATTATTTTTGCGGCTCTAGTCGAGGCGTGGATTTTTTAAAAATTATTTTTGCGGCTCTAGTCGAGGTGTGGATTTTTTAAAAATTATTTTTGCGGCTCTAGTCGAGGCGTGGATTTTTTAAAAATTATTTTTGCGGCTCTAGTCGAGGCGTGGATTTTTTAAAAATTATTTTTGAGGCTCTAGTCGAGGCGTGGAATTTTTAAAAATTATTTTTGAGGCTCTAGTCGAGGCGTGGATTTTTTAAAAATTATTTTTGAGGCTCTAGTCGAGGCGTGGATTTTTTAAAAATTATTTTTGAGGCTCTAGTCTAAATTCTAATTTTTTTCTTTCATTCCCAGAACCCCTGTCCAATCCCGGCTATTATCGTTTGGCCCGCTACATACGAGGTGATACCTATTTGGATTCGAATCGTTTGGGTGGAAACTCTCCCTCTTCGCATACGGCTGCCACAGGCCGAAGAATATCCCACATTCCAATGTACCGAGCCGATATGTCAATGGGTGCCGGACAATTGTATCCACCAATTGATATACCCAATTTTAATTTACCCTCCACGGCACGCAGTTTCGATGACACCCCCTCGACATCAAGTGAAGAATTGGAATCGAAACAAACTTTGGAAGGTGGAGATGGAGATTTGAAATATGAAGATGTCTATTTACCCACAATTCACATTCGCCCATTGGAGGATGATCTCGAATTGGAGTTGCACACCGATGGTCTGATTGATGGTGAAGCCAAGGCCCTGCTCAGTGATGGTATTGAACGTTGTGCTCCCGGCAAGAGGCGGGATAGTTATGGGGTATGCCGTGAAATTGAGGGCTACTAAAGAGGAGAGAATATTTCGGAGGAGGAGGTTTTCTTTTTTAAGGTTTGAACTGATCAAACCATGACTGCTTAATTAAGATCTTTAATATTTAGTGTATAAGTTTAAATAAATTTATTTTTTAATAATATTTAGAAAAAAATAGGTTAATTTTTAAATATTATTTTTTTTAATTTTAAATATTTTTAATTTTTATGCGCAATTTATTTACTCCACTATTGGAGATAATTTTGATATGGTTATACTAAATATATTATAAAATATTTATTTATAAGATTTTTTTTTTCAAATTTAAATAAAATTAAAAATATATATAAAATTTATTTCAAAATATTTTAAATGTTTTAAAATGTTTTTTGAACATTTTTAAATAGGCGTGGATTATTAAAAATTGTTTTGGGATCTCTACATAAGACGTAGATATTTTTATACCCTCCACCATAGTATGGAGGGTATATTAGATTTGTTTTTCCGTTTGTAACGCATCGAAATCATCATTTCCGACCGTAAAATTCTATGACGATCTGATCATGTCCGTCTGTCCGTTGTAATCAATCTACTGTCTAAACGAATTCAGATTGAACGCCAACATTTTGCATGGTTTGCAGGCAGGTCAAGTTCGATGATGGGCTATATCGGTCCCCGTTTAGGCATAGCTCCCATATAAGGGTACCCCCCAAATTTCGGTATTTTGGGGTTCTTGAGCGCGTATTTAACCGAATTCGCTGAAATTTGGTACATTGGGTTCTTATTGGGCACCAAATATCTCTGCTAAAAATTATAAATATCGGTCCACTTTTTCAAGTAGCCCCTATATAACGGTACCTCCTAATTTTCAATATTTTGGGGGTTCTTGAGCGCGTTTTCAACCGAATTCGCTGAAATTTGGTACATTGGGTTCTTATTGGGCACCAAATATCTCTGCTAAAAATTATAAATACAAGTCAATTTTTTCTGGTAGCTCCCATATAAGGGTACCCCCCAAATTTCGGTATTTTGGGGTTCTTGAGCGCGTTTTCAACCGAATTCACTGAAATTTGGTATATTGGGTTCTTATTGGGTACCAAATCTCTCCACAAGAAATTATAAATATAGGTCAATTTTTCCGGATAGCCCCCATATAAGGGTACCCCCAATTTTCGATATTTTGAGGTTCTTGAGCGCGTTTTTTAATCGAATTGGGTGAAATTTGGTACAATGGGTTCTTATTGGATACCAAATTTCTCCACAAAAAAATTATAAATATAGGTCGATTTTTTCGGGTAGCCCCCATATAACCCCCATTTTTGATATTTTGGGGTTCTTGATCGTATTTTTCCTCCGAATTGGCTGTAATTTAGTACTTTGAGTTCTTATTGGGTATCAAATCTCTCCACAAAAAATTATAAATAAAGGTCAATTTTTTCGGGTAGCCCTCATATAAGGGTACCCCCAATTTTCGGTATCTTGGGGTTCTTGAGCGGGTTTTTCAATTTTGTAGTCGTATATGGTAACAAATCTCCATACCAAAAATTTTTAATATGGGGCACCAAAGTCCCTATATATATTTCGATTTGCACGAAATTTGGCATAACGTACTGAATTGAGCCTAGAGTGATGTCTGCCAAGTTTCGTGAAAATCGATTCAGATTTAGATATAGCCACCATGTATATTTTAGTCCGATTTCATGTAAATTGTGCACCAAAGTCATTATATATCTTTCGATTTGCACGAAATTTGGCATAACGTACTGAATTAATGCTGGAATGATGTGAGCTGAGTTTTGTGAAAATCGATTCAGATTTAGATATAGCTCCCATATATAGTTTCGTCCGATTTCATGTAAATTGTGCACCAAAGTCCCTATATGTCTTTCGATTTGCACGATATTTGGCATAACGTACTGAATTGAGCCTAGAGTGATATCTGCCAAGTTTCGTGAAAATCTGTTCAGATTTAGATATAGCTCCCATATATAGTTTCGTCCGATTTCATGTAAATGGTGCACCAAAGTCCCTATATATCTTTCGATATGCACGAAATTTGGCATAACGCAATGAATTAGGTCTAGAATGACGTGTGTTAATGTCCTGAAAATCGGTTCAAATTTAGATATAGCTCCCATATATATATTTTCGTCCGATTTTACGTTCACCAAGGAGCCTACGTCTGTTCCAAATACAAGAGATAAAATTGTGGACGGCGCTTTGTGCTGCAACATACCAAATAACCCACCTTTGCTCAATTATGTCCCGATTTACATACATACACACATTTGCACGGTTTTATAGAAATGGTACCCCATTGAATCCAAGTCTATGGGGTTTTGTAATAGGTTCAAATATTTATGTAAATCACACATTTAATTTCATCCGATTCCATATCCAAGGTCCTCTACTACTGTTCTGTTTACAGTATATTGCATATATTAGAGCCTCTTTCATGTACCCACAGTGGTGAAGGGTATCATATAGGCGACCCCGTCCGATTTTTGAACTTTCCTTACTGGCTTAAAATAAGTTTTAATGGACTATAAGAGGTTTGGATTTTTTAAAAATTATTTTTGGGGCCTCTACATAAGGCGTGGATTTTTTAAAAATTATTTTTGGGGCCTCTACATAAGGCGTGGATTTTTTAAAAATTATTTTGGGGCCTCTACATAAGGCGTGGATTTTTTAAAAAATTATTTTGGGGCCCTCTACATAAGGCGTGGATTTTTTAAAAATTATTTTTGGGGCCTCTACATAAGGCGTGGATTTTTTAAAAATTATTTTTGGGGCCTCTACATAAGGCGTGGATTTTTTAAAAATTATTTTTGGGGCCTCTACATAAGGCGTGGATTTTTTAAAAATTATTTTTGGGGCCTCTACATAAGGCGTGGATTTTTTAAAAATTATTTTTGCGGCCTCTACATAAGGTGTGAATTTTTTAAAAATTATTTTTGGGGCCTCTACATAAGGTGTGAATTTTTTAAAAATTATTTTTGGGGCATCTACATAAGGTGTGAATTTTTTAAAAATTATTTTTGGGGCCTCTACATAAGGCGTGGATTTTTTAAAAATTATTTTTGCGGCCTCTACATAAGGCGTGGATTTTTTAAAAATTATTTTTGCGGCCTCTACATAAGGCGTGGATTTTTTAAAAATTATTTTTGCGGCCTCTACATAAGGCGTGGATTTTTTAAAAATTATTTTTGCGGCCTCTACATAAGGCGTGGATTTTTTAAAAATTATTTTTGCGGCCTCTACATAAGGCGTGGATTTTTTAAAAATTATTTTTGGGGCCTCTGCATAAGGCGTGGATTTTTTAAAAATTATTTTTGGGGCCTCTACATAAGGCGTGGATTTTTTAAAAATTATTTTTGGGGCCTCTACATAAGGCGTGGATTTTTTAAAAATTATTTTTGGGGCCTCTACATTAGGCGTGGATTTTTTTTAAAATTATTTTTGGGGCCTCTACATAAGGCGTGTATTTTTTTTTAAATTATTTTTGGGGCTCTACGTAAGGCGTAGATTTTTTTTGGTTGACCTTCAACTTTCTTTGTTAAAATCTTTGTGTAAAAAATTATACCATCTTAAGAGATTATTTATTAAAAAAAAATAAAATAATTAAATATTTCTGTTTTTTGGTTGGTTGTATATAAATTAGCTTAACGAAAGAAATGAATACAAATTTGTTGTATTTATATTAGAATTACAATTTATAATGACAACAAATTTGTTGTTGTTGTTTCAAAAGATGCGCTTGAATGCTTCGCTGATTTTTTTTATTGTCTTCTGGTTACTTCTATAATTTTTGTTGTGGCCATTAGAAAAAATTAAAAATAGAATTAAATAAATTCTGAATATTTCTATAGGGTTACGGAGAAAATGATTTTGATAAGAAAAAAAAAACAACCGACCCACCCCAATGTTTGTGGCCTTTATATCCCCTTTAGGCTTATTAAATGTACAAAAAAAATATATGATGTACCGAAGACACAAAGGCATGCAGCAGCAGCTATAATCAGCTTTGTTCTCCAGGCCAACAACAAAAAAGAAAACATTGTTGTCCGGAGAAAAAAATCCACAACAACAAAGAAGAAGAATTCAATTTTAAGTTTCCACCAAACAACAAAAAAATAGAGGTCCTGCTATGGGCAAAAAAAAACATGACCAGCAATTATTTTCTTCTTCTTCTTCTGAGCGCACTTCGCTTAGCTTCTTTCTTCTTCTTTTGTTCTTTATCAGACGTGATGGGGACAACAACAGGTAAGCAACACCAGGCAGATTTCTTGGCAATCGAATTTTGTGATATAAAACACCCGAAAGAACCCGTTGCATTTCCGGTTTTCGTGAAAGAAGACAGGCAGGGTGGCTGGCTGGCGAACGGCATGGCTTAGTCAAGCAAAAAAAAAAAAAAAAACACAAATAAAACCAAAAACAGTTAAGAGAAACCGCATGCGGACAACTGTTGCCAGTAATAAAAATCATTATTCTGATTGATAAGTTTTTGTTTATTTATTTCACGAGCCGGGTACGAGTCATTGAACTTGAAAATCGCACATACATAAATAAAATTTTTATGGGACATAAATGCCAAAAAAATTCTTAAAAATCCACGTCTTGTGTTAGGACATAAAAATAATTTTTCAAAAAAAAAAAAAAATCCACGCCTTATGGTAGATCCTTAAAAATAATTTAAAAAAAATCCACGCCTTATGGTAGACCCTTAAAAATAATTTTTCAAAAAATCCACGCCTTATGGTAGACCCCTAAAAATATTTTTTCAAAAAATCCACTCCTTATATAGATGGCCAAAAATATTTTTTAAACCGGTGAGAGGAGCAATATAGTTGGACGGGGCCGACCATACGATAACCTACACACCTATCACGGAACTCTAACTTTCTTACTTACTTACCTGGCTTGTGACAGAACTTTTGTTCCATAAGCCGAGCTTAGAAAAGATTTCCAGGCGCGTCGGTCTTTTGCGCAGTTTTTCCAATTTGAAAGACCATTTTCGGCGACGTTGTCTTCGACTTGATCTTTCCATCGAGTTCTTGGCCTTCCCCTTCTGCATGAACCATCAGCTGGTACGCTTTTATATTCCTTCTGGGCTGGGGCATCTTCCATTCCATTCTCACAACATGACCTAGCCAACGTAGTCGCTGCAGCTCAATACGTCGCCTAACAATATCGATGTCCGAGAATATCTGGTACAACTCATAGTTCATTCGACGGCGATATTCAACGTCAACGCAGATAGGCCCATAGATCTTTCGGAGAATTTTTCTCTCAAAAACACTTCAAGAGCTGCCTCATCTGCTTGCGTAAGTACCCATGCTTCAGATCCATATAACAGCACGGGTAGTATCAGCGTCTTGTAGAGTGTTAGGTTGTTTGCTCAGACCGAGTCTACTGGACTATCCTTCTCCGAATTTCAAAACTGATGTCACTCGTTTTATTTATGGCGGTATCAAGGTATATAAAATCTTTTACTACCTCGAAGCTGTAGTTCTGAAGTTACACAGTTGGTCCGAGTCTACTGGACGTCTTGCGCGTTGATACCATCAACTTGGTTTTCTCGCCGTTTACTGCCAGACCCACATTGGCAGACTACTTCTCAATTTGTTCATTCGTTTTATTTATGGCGGTACCAAGGTATATAAAATCTTTGACTACGTCGAAGCTGTAGTTCTCTGTAGTTCCACAGTTGGTTCGAGTCTACTGGACGACTTACACGTTGATACTATCAGCTTGGTCTTCTCGCCGTTTTACTTCCAGACCCACTTTGGCAGACTCCTTCTCAATTTGTTCAAATGTGTGGCTGTTACCGCTCTCAGTGTTCGACCCATTATGTCGATGTCATCGGCATAGGCGAGTAACATGTCGTGTTTGGTGTACAGTGTTCCATTTCTGTTCACTTTTGCCTCCCGTATGACCTTTTCCAGCAGGATGTTAAAAAGGTCACACGACAAACTATAACCTTGTCTGAATCCTCGTTCGTTATTAAAGGGTTCCGAGAGGTCCTTTCCGACTTTAACTGCTGATCTTGTGCCACTTAAAGTTATCCTGCATAGCCGTAATAATTTTGCAGGAATGCCAAACTCAGACATGGATTTATGCACCTCTGAACGGATAGGACTGTCGAACGGCTTTATAGTCGACGAATAAGTGGAATGTGTCGATGTGTTTTTCGTGGGTTTTTCCAGGATTTGGCATAGAGTGAAAATCTGGTCAATGGTGGATTTGCCAGGTCTGTAGCCGCATTGGTATGGTCCAATAATGTCATTGACATTATGCTGCAGTTTGTAGGGAGTGGGCAATTCTATGCCATTGTGCATCTATATTATTATCGGGACAAGGGGTGCTTTCGTCAAGCAGTTGAGTAAGTTGAGCGGAGTAGGCCTCGGGTACCTGTTGTGTTTGCAGCTTTTCGACGTCGAGTTTCCGTGTTGTATTAGATCGCACCTTTGCAGCAACATTAAGACCTTGGCTGCCACAAGGTAATGATCCGAATCGATATACGCTCCTCGGATCGATCGGACGTCTAGAACACTGGATGAATGCCTTGCGTCTATCACAACATGATCGATTTGATTTCTCGTTGTTCGATCGGGAGAAATCCAAGTGGCCTTGTGTATATCGAGATGCTTGAATCTAGTGCTGCTAAGTACCATGTTTTTTGCTGCTGCGGTGGGGCCAAAGGTATTTTCCCTTCCGATTTCTACAAAATCTCCTAGCAGAATTTTAATGTCATGGCCAGGGCAACGATCATGTGCTGCTTCTTGGCGCTCGTAAAATATGTCTTCGGTCTGTTTATCTTTATCTTCGGTCAGAGTATGGGCGCAAATGAGACTGATGTAGAAGAACTTCGCTTTTATGCGGATTATAGCAATTCGCTCATCTACTGGAGTAAATCTGGAGACGAGGTCTTTTATTCTCCTATTAACCATCCAAATCCGCGAATTCATATCTCGTTTCATGGCAGCTATAATACAGGGCGTAATCATATGATTTACTTACGCCAGTCCCATTCCAGCCAATAATATAGGCTTTGTACTTCTTGAGTACATCCGCCAAGGCGAAAACTGCGCCTGTTCTGCACAACATACGCACATTCCATGTGCAGATTCGCAGACCATGGTCCTTTATACGTTTGCGGGGGCCGTCAACATTAGGGGGGCTTGGTTTTCTTTTTCTTTGCTTTTTCATAGTAGGTTGGGTTTTCCGAGAGTGGGCAACTAACCCGACGCCTTAAACCCATTTTTTAAAGTTCTTATGAGTGAACTCGCGGCACTATCAGCTCACTATTTCAACGGATGATGAAAATAACAACCACAGGTGACAACGCGGGGAGGTCAGTGTCCACAATTGAGATGAAAGATGGACCAAGATAAGCCTGGGCTTCGCCATATTAAAGCCAATCAGAGCTGTTGCTTGGTATCTATCATCCCCTACGCCACCCTATAATGTTTACTCCGTGCCTGGGTAATATTTCTGATATTTACACCCTCTTGCCCGATTAGTGATCAACATAACCTCTTACTTACACAACCATATTTTCCGAATATTTCTAATATTCGTTACAGCCCTTCTATACTTATCCAGATTCCCTTCACCGTGGGTTATGTTGTGACGTTCGGCTTATAGTTGTGGCCTATATGGCGACTCAAAAAAAAAAAAAAAAAAAAAAAAAAACAGTGAGCGGAGCAGTATAGTCGGACGGAGCCGACCATATGATACCCTACACAACTACCACGGAACTTTAACATTCTGCAGATCTATATCTATTTGCACCCTCTTAACCGATTAGAGGTCAATAGCTCCTCTGGAGCGACCAGAAAAACCGACAAAAATAAAGTTTTTGGTCCATTTTATCCCCTAAATATTAAACGATCTTTCCAAAAACAATATGGGTCTTCATTGGCCAGAACCCATCCTACATGCAAAATTTCGTGAAGATTGGTCCATTACTGTGGCCTGTATATTTTTAAAAAATTCCACGCTTGGTGGATCCCTTAAAAATACGATCTCTGTTATGATTTCAAGAAAAAATTTCCGCATTCTGTTCAGAACAAATGATTTGGCTTTGGCTTTATTTCTGGTATTTGATTTGATTATTCAGCCCCCGATTCGTACACCGACCGTTAAGTCTGTCAAGACAAACCCACTTTTTTCGTCTTCTTCTTCTCTTAGCACTAAGGTGTGGGTGGGTGGTTGACTTGTTCACCACATAAATACTCATCCATATCCAGAGAAAAAAAATAAATAAATGAAGCGCATTTACCCACCAAGTAAGTGCTACCTGTCCTGAATTCATAATTCGTTAGTTTTTTCATAATTTATGGTCTTATTATAAAAACAAATAAAATTATTCAAATTCAAGATAAGAATGAAAAAAAAAAGTGAAAAAGCGTTAAGTTCGGCCGGGCCGAACTTTGGATACCCTCCACCATAGATATACTGACAGGTACTTAAAATGAAAATATAGGGAAAATAAAAAAAATGAACATATTTCGACATTTCCACAAACCAGTTATGTAAAACACAATGTAAACTATAAAACAAATTTCAGAAATTTTTAATGGATTAATTTTTAATACACGGTTAAAATGGTTCTAGACCCCATGTTCCTTTGGACCAAATTTGTTTCAGAAAATTTTGATTTCATCCAAACTTTGGCCATCTTATAATTTCTTCCAAACTTAGTTCAAGTTTGATGATGGGGAATACGGGTCCACTCCTTCTGGTACCTCTCACGCAGGGGCTAGGTCTAACTACGGGTTATAGTTCATATATAGTTCATTAGCGAACCTTACGTTCTAGTTTTTTATCTAGATATCCTCCGCAGGTGATATGATTACAACAGAGTCTTAGAACCAAATCCAAAACGCGGAACAGATTGCATAACTATTTTAATATAAAAAAGGGGGTTATATGGGGACTACCCCAAAAAGGGGGTGCATATCAATAATTTTTTGTAGGGAAATTTGTTACCATATACGACTACAAAATACCAAATTTCGGGGAATTCGGTTGAAAAACGTGCTCAAGAACCTCAAAATAGCGAAAATTGGGGGTACCCTTATATGGGGGCTACCGGAAAAAGTGGACCTATATTTATAATTTTTAGTGGGGAAATTTGGTACCTAATAAGAACCCAATGTACCAAATTTCAGCGAATTTGGTTGAAAACCGCGCTCAAGAACCCTAAAATACCGAAAATTGGGGGGTACCCTTATATGGGGGCTACCCGAAAAATTGGACCTATATTTAAAATTTTTCGTGGAGATATTTGGCACCCAATAGGAACCAAATGTACCAAATTTCAGCGAAATCGGTTGAAAAACGCGCTCAAGAACCCAAAAATACCGCAAAATTGGGGGTACCCTTATATGGGGGCTACCAGAAAAAGTGGACCTATATTTATAATTTTTTGTGGAGATATTAAGTACCCAATAAGAACCCAAATTTCAGCGAATTCGGTTGAAAACCGCGCTCAAGAACCCCAAAATACCGAAAATTTGGGGGTACCCTTATATGGGAGCTATGCCTAAACGTGGACCGATAAAGCCCATCTTCGAACTTGACCTGCCTGCAGACAAAAGACGACTCTATGCAAAATTTTGGCGATCTATCTCCATTCGTTTAATACTTTATAGGGTCGGAAATGATTATTTCGATGCGTTACAAACGGAAAAACAAAACTAATATACCCTCCATACTATGGTGGAGGGTATAAAAACAAAAACAATTCAAAACCTGTGCGTCCATTTGTGGGAATGGCGAGAATAAATTAACAATAACTGCACTAAGTGATTTTTTTACTCAATTAGAAAATTGTTCGAAATCGAGGAGGGAATTAAAAACAAAATCAGGTAAATTAGGTTATTGAGTTTTTTTTTAATAATTTGAAAAAAGTGATTCTGGAATTATTTTTCGGGGATGTTTTATTTGACTTAAATAATTTTATTATCATATATTATTTTTTATAAATGTGACTTAAGCCATTTTGTAAGGTAGCGGCGTGATTGGAACCTTTGAATTTTAACCACATTGTAACTTCTTTACAAATTCGTTGTTACGCCTTAACTCATTTCGTTCATAAAAATAATTAAAATTTTGAAAACAACTTTTAAAATTTGTTAAAATATTATAAAAGCTTCTCCGAACACCTGATGTATCGAAATCAAAATATATAAATTACATGTTTATTGATTCCATTTAAGTGATACAATATATCATTCAATACGATGGGGTAATTTAAATTAATCGGTGTTATATAATAAAGACCGTGGATTCTTTTTTAAAAATTACTTTTAGGGGGTCCCAAACAAGGCGTGGATTTAGTATACCCTACACAACTATGTTGTCAGGGTATTATAGCTTTGTGCAGCCCCAAGAGTTTGTAACGCCGCGAAATATTGGTCCCAGACACACCTTTAAGCATACTGATCGTCATATTTCGACTAGCTGAGTCGATCTAGACATGTGTGTCCGTCCGTTCGTCTGTCCATTATAATTTGTAAACACGATACAGGTCACAGTTAAGGACCAATCTTCACGAAATTTTGCATGTAGAATGGTTTCTGGCCAATGAAGACCCCTTTTTTTGGGTAAAGATCGGTTAATATTTAGGGGATGAAATGGACCAAAAATTTTACATGGAGAAGGGGATCGGGCCAAAGAGTAAGCATGCCTGTTTTGATAAAGATCAGTCAATATTTAACGGGTCAAATGGACCCTGACTTTTGTGTGAAAAATTGCAAAATTTGTTTTCTACGGCGTATATATTTACCCCTGAAGGACATAGACCCGAGAAGTTGATAGTATATCCAAGAGGACTAGTTGACCTTTAAATTAATATCAATTATACTGCTGTATGTACTCGGATATGGGAGTTACACTTAAATATTTATAGGTGATTACGTATTCAGATATTATTTAGTAACCCATTACCACACTAGAGGGCGGAAATATAGCGCTGATTGCTTTGACATTTTCCATGAGGTTCAAGTTATGGTCAAGGACAACGCCTTTAATTTTCGGTAATGATCAGATATTCATTTTCGGATGAAGTAGACCAAAAACTTTTTTTATACCCTTCGTTTGTAACTCATCGAAATATTAATTTCCGACCATATAAAGTATATATATTCTTAATCAGGGAAAAATTCTAAGACGATCTGACATGTCCGTCCGTCTGTTGTAATCACGCTATCTTCTGAAGGAATGGAGATAGGGTGCTGAAATTTTTCATAGGTTTGTCTTTTGTCTGCACGCAGGTCAAGTTCGATGATGGGATATATCGATCCACGTTTAGGCATAGCTCCCATATGACAGTACCCCCCAATTTTCGGTATTTTGTGGTTCTTGAGCGCGTTTTTCAACCGAATACGCTGAAATTTGGTACATTGGGTTGTTATTGGGTACTAAATGTCTCCACAAAAAATATAAATATAGGTCCACTTTTTCTGGTAGCCCCCATATAACGGTACCTCCTAATTTTCAGTATTTTGGGAGTTTTGATCGTATTTTCCACCGAATTGGCTGTAATTTAGTATTTCGAGTTCTTAATAGGTACCAAATCTCTCCACAAAAAATTATGAATATAGGTCCACTGAAAGCCGAACATCACAACACAACCTACGGTGAAGGGAACATGGACAAGTAATTAGAAGGACTGTTCTGGATATTAGTAACATTTGGAAACAGGAAGAGGTGTTGTTAACCTCTAATAGGGCAAGAATAAAAATCCGTAGAAAGTAAGAGTTCCGTGGTAGTTGTGTAGGGTATCATATGGTCGGCCCCGTCCGACTATACAGCTCCGTTCGCTGGTTTTAAAAATTATTTTTGGGGATCTACATAGGGCGTGGATTTTTTTAAATTTTTTTTGAGGACCTACATAAGACGTGTGTGTTTATACTCCTCACCACACTGTGGTGTCAGGGTATTATGTCTTTGTGCATATGTTTGTAACAGGCAAAAGGAAACGAGATAGACACATGATTCATTTTGAGAAAGTGATTCTATGCTTAAATCACTTTTTAAGCCGATTTATGCATGTCCGTCCTTCCGTCTGTCTGTCCATGTTAAATTGTAAACAAAGTACAGGTCGCATTTATGATCCGATTTGGATGAAATTTGGCATAGGACACTTATTTGGCCCAAGGACGAATCCTATTGAAATTGGGAAAAATCGGTTCTGATTTAGATATAGCTCTCATATATATTTTCGTCCGATTTAAGGTAAATGGTATATCTTTCGATTTGCACGAAATTTGGCACAGCGTACTGAATTAAGTTTAGAAAGATGTGTGTTAAGTTTCGTGAAAATCGGTTACGATTTAGATATAGCTCCCATATATATTTACGTCCGATTTAATGTAAATGGTATACCAAAGGCCCTACATATCTTCCGATTTGTACGAAATTCGGCATAGCGTAATGAATTAGGTCTAGAATGATGTGTATAAGGTTTCGTGAAAATCGGTTCAGATTTAGATATAGCTCCGATTTACGGTAACTTTGGCACAGCGTCATGAATTAGGTCTAGAATGATGTGTGTTAAATTTCCTGAAAATCGGTTTAGATTTAGATATAGCTCCCATATATATTTTCGTCCGATGTAAGGTAACTGTTGTACCAAAGTGCCTATACATCCTTCGATTTGCGCGAAATTTGGCACATCGTCGTGAATTAGGTCTAGAATGATATGTATTAGGTTTCCTGAAAATCGGTTCAGATTTAGATATAGCTCCCATATATATTTTCGTCCGATTCAATGTAAATGGTGTACGAAAGACCCTATATATCTTCCAATTTCCACAGAATTGGTCATGGCATACTGAATTATACTGAATCTAGAATGATGTGTATTAAGTTTCATGGAAATCGGTTTAAATAGCTCTTATTTTTTTTTCTTCCGATTTTATTTAAATTATGCACTTAAGGCTCAAAGTTTGTCCGATGGTCACACAATTCTGTACAATGAATTAATCTCTGTCAAGTCTCATTGAAATCGGTTCAGGTTTAGATATAGGTGCTCCAAACTCCTCATGTTCATCAGATTGGATTTACAAAATTTTTTCCCATTGTAAGAAGCAACTCCATATCTGACCAAACAAAAAATTTGGTATAGATTGCAGAAAGATATGTTTATGGGTCCAATTTCATTTTACTGGTCCTTCAAAAATGTGACGTTTGTTACGATTCATCTGTTGAATATACCCAAAGTGGTGAAGGATATCAGATAGTCGGTCACGTCCGACTTTACTACTTTCCTTATTGGGTTTAAAAATTATTTTTGATGGAGGCTCTGACCAAGGCGTAGATTTTTTAAAAATTATTTTTGATGGAGGCTCTGACCAAGGCGTGGATTTTTTAAAAATTATTTTTGATGGAGGCTCTGACCAAGGCGTGAAGTTTTTAAAAATTATTTTTGATGGATGCTCTGACCAAGGCGTGGATTTTTTAAAAAATTATTTTTGATGGAGGCTCTGACCAAGGCATGGTTTTTTTTAAAAATTATTTTTTATGGAGGCTCTGACCAAGGCGTGGATTTATTAAAAAATTATTTTTGGAGGCTCTGACCAAGGCGTGGATTTATTAAAAAATTATTTTTGGATGCTCTGACCAAGGCGTGGATTTATTAAAAAATTATTTTTGGATGCTCTGACCAAGGCGTGGATTTCTTAAAAATTATATTTGATGGAGGCTCAGACCAAGGCGTGGATTTTTTAAAAAATTATTTTTGATGGAGGCTCTGCCCAAGGCGTTGATTTTTTAAGAAATATTTTTGATGGAGGCTCTGACCAAGGCATGGATTTTTTTAAAATTATTTTGATGGAGGCTCTCACCAAGGCGTGGATTTTTTTAAAAATATTTTGGGAGTCAATCACAATATGAAATGTTTATACAATCACAATAGGATTTGTAAGGTAATATAGTAAAGACATCAACCTAGAAACAAAATCGAATTTACAGTTGTCCGATGACAACTGTAGATGGCAGTGCTGTGGAAGATTTTATTTTGTTATTTTGTCAAGGGAAATAATTTTCGAACATACAACAATTATAGAATTATTACATCTAACTATAATTTCAAGTATAGACACTTTTCCTATAATTTTGGGGAATCGAATTTTAATTCGAAATTTTATTTGCGTTAATGCTATAATTGGGGAAATTCGAACCGGTTTACAAATTTTATTCGTTGGCCATAATATTTATTTATAGCAAAAAATCCCATGGAAGAAATTAAAAACATATTTCATTCAAAATAATTTATAGCACCTTCCGAGCACACTAGAGGTTAACAGTGGTGGTATGAATTCGAAAATAATGAATTCCTCTTTACAGAGTGATCAATCACAATAGACTTGATAGAATGTTATATAATTAAATAATTTTTAAAAATAATCCACGCCTTGTGAGAGACCCATAAAAATAATTTTTAACCAGTAAGGGAAGTAGTAAAGTCGGACTGGGCCGACTATATAATACCCTTCACTACTTTGGGTATATACAACAGATGAATCCTAATTAATGGGGGCTATATTTAACTTCGGACAAACTTTAAGTCTTTAGTGCACAATTTACATAAAATCGGAAGAAAATATATATAGTAGCTATGTCTAAATCTGAACCGAAACTGAGCACACATCATTCTAGACTTAATTCAGTACGCTATGCCAAATTTCGTGCAAATCGAAAAATATATGTGGACTTTGGTGCACCACTTACATTAAATCGGACGAAAATATATATGGGAGCTATATCTAAATGTGGACCGATTTTCAGGAAACTTAACACATATCATTCAAGACCTAATTCTTAACGCTATGCCAAATTTCGTGCAAATCGAAAGATATATGTGGACTTTGGTGCACCATTTACCTTAAATCGGACGAAAATATATATGGGTGCTATATCTAAATCTGAACCGATTTTCACAAAGCTTACCACTCATCATTACAGACTCAATTTAGTACGATATGCGAAATTTCGAGCAAATCGAAAGATATATAGGGACTTTGGTATACCATTTACATCAAATCGGAAGAAAAAATATATAGGAGCTATATCTAAATCTAAACCGATTTTCCCGAAACTTGGCACACATTATTTTGAACCTATTTCAGTACCCTATGCCAAATTTCGTACAAATCGAATAATATATAGGGACTTTGGTGCACCAATTACCTAAAATCGGGCGAAACTATATATGGGAGCTATATCTGAGTCTGAACCGATTTTCACGAAACTTAACACACATTATTATAGACACAATTTGGTATGCTATGCCAAATTTCGGACAAATCGAATTATCGACTTTGGTATACCATTTACATAAAATCGGAAGAAATATTATATAGGAGCTATATCTAAATCTGAACCGATTTTCACGAAACTAGGCAGACATTATTCTCGATCTTATTCATTACTCTCTGCCAAATTTCGTGCAAATCAAACAATTTCCAGGGACTTTTGTGGACTACTTACCAAAAATTGGGCAAAGCTATATATAAGAGCTATATCTAAATCTGCACTGATTTTCACGAAACTGTGCACACATCATTCTAGACTCAATTTAGTACGCTGTGCAAAATTACGTGCAAATCGAAAGATATATAGGGACTTTGGTATACAATTTACCTTAAATCGGACCAAAATATATATGGGAGCTATATCTGAATCTGAACCGATTTGCACGAATCTTAAAACACATCACTCTACACTTTATATAGTACCCTATGCCAAACTTCGTGCAAATCGAATGATATATAGGGACTTTGGTACACCATTTACATTAAATCGGTCGAAAATATATATGGGAGCTATATCTAAATCTGAACCGATTTTCACGAAACTGAACACACATCATTCTAGACCCAATTCATTACGCTGTGCCAAATTTCGTGCAAATCGAAAGACTTTGGTGCACCATTTACCCTAAATCGGAAGATAATATATATGCGAGCTATATCTAAATTTGAACCGACTTTCCCGAAACCTACCACTCATAATTTAGACTCAATTTAGTACGATGTTTCAAATTTCGAGCAAATCGAAGGATATATAGGGACTTTGGTGCACATTAAATAGGACGAAAATATATATGGGAGCTGTATCTAAATCTGGACCGATTTTCAGGAAACTTAACACACGTCATTCTAGACTCAATTCATTACGCTGTGCAAAATTACGTGTAAATCGAATTACATATAGGACTTTGGTATACCATTTACCTTAAATCGGACGAAACTATATATGGGAGCTATATCTAAACCTGAACCGATTTTCACGAAACTTGGCACACATTATTCTGGACCTAATTCAGTATGCTACAAATCGAAGGATGTAGAGGGACTTTGGTGCCTCATTTACTTTAAATCGGACGAATATATATATATATATATATATGGAAGCCGTATCTAAATCTGAACCGATTTTTCCCAGTTTCAATAGGGTTCGTCCTTGGGCCAAATAAGTGACTTGTGCCAAATTGCATCCAATTTCACGCCTTACATAGGAGCCTTAAAAATAATTTTTAAAAAATCCACGCCTTGTGTTGGGACCCTTAAAAATAATTTTTAATAAATCCACGCCTTGTGTTGGGACCCTTAAAAATAATTTTTAAAAAATCCACGCCTTGTGTTGGGACCCTTAAAAATAATTTTTAAAAAATCCACGCCTTGTGTTGGGACCCTTAAAAATAATTTTTAAAAAATCCACGCCTTGTGTTGGGACCCTTAAAAATAATTTTTAATAAATCCACGCCTTGTGTTGGGACCCTTAAAAATAATTTTTAATAAATCCACGCCTTGTGTTGGGACCCTTAAAAATAATTTTTAATAAATCCACGCCTTGTGTTGGGACCCTTAAAAATAATTTTTAAAAAATCCACGCCTTGTGTTGGGACCCTTGAAAAATAATTTTTAAAAAATCCACGCCTTGTGTTGGGACCCTTAAAAATAATTTTTAAAAAATCCACGCCTTGTGTTGGGACCCTTAAAAATAATTTTTAAAAAATCCACGCCTTGTGTTGGGACCCTTAAAAATAATTTTTAAAAAATCCACGCCTTGTGTTGGGACCCTTAAAAATAATTTTTAAAAAATCCACGCCTTGTGTTGGGACCCTTAAAAATAATTTTTAAAAAATCCACGCCTCATGTGAGACCCTCTGAAGTTACTGCTTCTGTGTTCACACTTTATTTTTAATTTAATTCATGATTAAACTCATTGTGTTTAATTGTCGGTCTTACTGCCAAACATGTGTTTTACTTGTAGCCCCCTAGGCACACGGCGTGAAACCCCCCAAAAAAAGTTTCTAGCCAATATTTGTCAAGGCGAAACTTTATTTGCTTCGCAAAGTCTCCGAAAATTTTACTCCATAGACAATGTTCGTGACATAAATTTCCAATGTAATTAGACAAAAGCCACAATGACAACATACCGAAATACCGACACACACAAACTTACAAACACATGCACACGTACACACTCCAGCAAACGACCTTTACTAAAAACTTCCGAACAAAAAAATCGTGGCACCCAAACAAAAAGAAAGAACAAAAAAAAAAAAAATGTTTTAATACCAGATAACGAGTAAATTATTTTGAATTAAATGCAGTCAGTCGAGAGATATGTGTGAGCGAACAGCAGAACTGCAGGCAGGATGTGAAATGAAATTAAATAATCAAAAGTTTTTTTTTGGTTTTTGAAATTGACTACTAGTACTTCTGGGTAAGCGTGCGGAATGCAATAAATTGAATTAAGAATTTGTGATGGGAATTTTGTTACATATTTTTGAAAATTTAAAAAAAATATATTTTTTTTTTTAAATTTAGGACCCTCAAAAAATCCACGCCTTGTTGAGGACCACCAACAAATTAAAAAAAAAAAACGACGGCTTGTGTTGGACCTCAAAAATATTTTATCGTACATACTTACTTACTTAGCTGGCTTGTGACAGAACTTTCGTTCCATAAGCCGAGCTTAGAAAAGATTTCCAGGCGCGTCGATCTTTTGCGCAGTTTTTCCAATTTGAAAGACCATTTTCGGCGATGTTGTCTTCGACTTGATCTTGGCCTTCCCCTTCTGCGAGAACCGTCAGCTGGTTCGCTTTTATATGCCTTCTGGGCTGGGGCATCTTCATCCATTCTCACAACATGACCTAGCCAACGTAGTCGCTGCAGCTCAATATGTCTAATAATGTCGATGTCCGAGAATAGCTGGTACAACGCATGGTTCATTCGACGGCGATATTCAACGTCAACACAGATCGGCCCATAGATCTTTCGGAGAATTTTTCTCTCAAACACTCCAAGAGCTGCCTCATCTGCTTGCGTAAGTACCCATGCTTCAGATCCATATTACAGCGCGGGTAGTATCAGCGTCGTGTAGAGTGTGAGTTTGGTCTGGCTGGCGGGAGGTGGCCTTGCTTTTGAGTTGTTTGCTCGGACCATAGTAGCATCGGTTGGCCATCACTATCATTCTCCGAATTTCAAAACTGAAGTCATTCGTTTTATTTATGGCGGTACCAAGGCATATAAAATCTTTAACTATCTCCAAGCTGTAGTTCACAAGTTCCACAGTTGGTCCGACGAGTCTACTGGACAGCTTGCGCATTGATACCATTAGCTTGGTCTTCTCGCCGTTTACTGCCAGACCTACTTTGGCAGACTCCTTCTCTATTTGTTCAAAGGTGGCTGTTATCGCTCGCAATGTTCGACCCATTATGTCGATGTCATCGGCGTAGGCGAGTAACATGTATTGTTTGGTGTACAGAGTGCCATTTCTGTTCACTTTTGTCCCTCGTATGACGTTTTCCAGCAGGTTGTTAAAAAGGTTACACGACAAACTGTCACCTTGTCCGAATCCTCGTTTGGTATTAAAGGGCTCCGAGAGATCCTTTCCGACTTTAACTGCTGATCTTGTGTATGTTGAAGTTATCCTGCATAGCCGAATTAATTTTGCAGGAATGCCAAATGCAGACATGGCTTTGAACATCTCTGAACGGATAGGGCTGTCGAATGCGGCTTTATAGTCGACGAATAGGTGGAATGTGTCGATGTGTTTTTCGTGGTTTTTTTCCAGAATTTGGCGCAGAGTGAAAATCTGGTCAATGGTGGATTTGCCAGGTCTGAAGCCACATTGGTATGGTCCAATAATGTCATTGACCATTGGCTTCAGTCGTTCACACAGCACACTGGATAGCACTTTATATGCGATAGGAAGGAGACTTATTCCTCTATAGTTGGCACATATCGTCTTGTCTCCTTCTTTGTGCACAGGACACAGGATGCTAAGGTTCCAATCATTGGGCATGCATTCTTCTAGCCAAATTGTAGTAATCAGCTGGTGCATGCTCCTTACCAGCATCTGACCACCAGCCTTGAATAATTCGGCTTGTAAACCATCGGCTCCTGCTGCTATATTGTCTTCAGCAGATTAATTGCTTTTATGACCTAATCCTGGCTAGGTGGTATACACACTATACCATTATCTCTTATTGGTTCTGGGGTATCTTATTCACCGCCACTATTTGATACCAGAAGCTTTTCAAAATGCTCCTTCCAGATCCTCAACACGCTGTCTGTATCTGTCACCAGGTCTCCTTCTTCATCTCTACAGGAGGATGTGCCTGCGTCAAATCCTTCGGTTTGGTGTTTTACTCATTGGTAAAATTTTCGGACTTCATTCTGGCTCCTGCACATCTCGATTTGCTCACGCTCACGTTTTTCTTGCTCTTTCTTCTTTTTTTCTGAAAAGACGTTTCTCCCTTCTGCCGATAATTCTCCATCACAGTACGTGTTGAGCGGAGTAGTCCTCGGCTACCTGTTGTGTTTGCAGCTTTTCGACGTCAAATTTCCGTGTTACATTAGATCGCACCTTTGCTGCTACATTAAGACGGGTGCGTACCTTGGCTGCCACAAGGTAATGGTATGAATCGATATTCGCTCCTATAATCTCTTATTGGTTCTGGGGTATTCTCTTCATCACTACTATTTGATACCAGAAGTTTTTCAAAATGCTTCTTCCAGATCCTCAGCACGCTGTCTGTATCTGTCACCAGGTTTCCTTCTTCATCTTTACAGGAGGATGTGCCTGCACCAAAGCCTTCGGTTTGGTGTTTTACCCAGTTCGGCAGAATTTTCGGACTTCATTCTGACTCCTGTACATCTCGATTTGCTCACGCTCACGTTTGTTTTTTTGCTGTTTCTTCTTTTTTTCTGAAATTACGTTTCTCCTCTCTCCTTTTCTCCCGGTAGTTCTCCATGCTACTGTCCGCAGGGTTGCGTTTTTCACATAAGTAACATTACGACACTCCTGATCGTACCATTGGTTTCTTTGTGGTGGTGTTTGCTACCCAAGTGTTGCTTTTGCTGCAGTTTGTAGGGAGTGGGCAATTCTTTGCCATTGTGCTTTTGTATTATTATCCGGACAAAGTGTGTTTTCGTCAAGCAGGTGGGTAAGTTGAGCGGAGTAGGCCTCGGCTACATGTTGTGTTTGCAGCTCTTCGACGTCGAGTTTCCGTGTTGTGTTAGGTCGCACTTTTGCTGCTACATTAAGACGAGTACGAACCTTGGCTGCTCCTCGGATCGATCGATCGTCTAATACACTGGATGAATGCCTTCCGTCTATCACAACATGATCGATTTGATTTCTAGTTGTTCGATCGGGAGAAATCCAAGTGGCCTTGTGTATATCGAGATGCTTGAATTTGGTGCTGCTAACTACCATGTTTTATGATGCCGCGAAGTTAACCAACCTCATGCCGTTGTCGGATGTTTCTTCATGGAGGCTGAATTTTCCGACGAAGATATTTTCCGTTCCGATTTTTGCATTAAAATCTCCTAGCAGAATTTTAATGTCATAGCCAGGGCAGCGATCATATGCTGTTTCTAGGCTCTCATAAAATATGTCTTTGGTCTGTTCATCTTTATCTTCGGTCGGAGCATGGGCGCAAATGATGTAGAAGAACTTCGTTTTTATACGGATTATAGCAATTCGCTCATCTACTGGAGTGAATCTGGAGACTAGGTCTTTTAGTCTCCATAAATCCGCAGCCAAATTCATGTCTCGCTGTACGGTAGCTATAATAATACACCAGTCCCTTTCCATCGCATTTCCTGTAAGGCAATTATATCGGCTTTGTACTTCTTGCGTACATCCGCCAAAGCGAACACTGCACCTGTTCTGTACAACATACGCATATTTCAGGTGCAGATTCGCAGATCGTGGTCCTTTAAATGTTTGCGGGGGTCGTCAACATTAGGGGGTTTTGGTTTTCTTTTTCTTTGCTTTTTCATATTAGGTTGGGTTTTCCGAGAGTGGGCAGCTAACCCGACGCCTCAACCCATTTTTTTATAGTTCTTATAGGTGAACTCGCGGCACATATTAGCTCACTATTGCATCGAGTGATGAAAATAGCTCCCCAGTGACCACAATTGAGATGAAAGGGACCAAAGATAAGCCTGGACTTCGCCATGTTAAAGCCAATCAGAGCCGTTGCTTGGTATCTATCATCCTCTACGCCACCCATTTTTTCGTACATTAACGGGGTTTATTTCGCCTAATTATTATGTGTCATACGCCACCATGGACTTCAACTAATTTTGAATTAATAATACTTATACGCCACCCGGGTTAGGTTGTGTATTATTTTAAGTTTTTGCCTAAAATTACACATTTCAAATCGGGAATTTTTAATTTTTTTAGAGGAATTTGAATTTTTGGATTTGTTGGAAATTATTTCTGAAGGAAATATCAAGCTGGCGGGTTTTCTTTTACAATTTATTACCAAATATTTTCAAAATAATTTCCTCTGTTTAACTTCTTCATTTGTTATTGACTTGCATTTGCCCTTTAACGGAGGCCATGAAATTCGTTTTCTTTTCATGTTTTTATTGCCTGCGAATTTCATTTAAATGTTTGTTCCGGACTTGCCCCCGGGTTCGTTTAACAATCAAACTCAATTCTTTTTGGCCAAACTTACGCAGTGCTTCCGGGTTAAAAGGTTTACGAATTTCACTTTGCTTCTTCGTTTTTCTGGCATGCAATAAACTGCAAGGCAAAGAAGCTAGCAGCCAGCCACCCAGCCAACAACAAAAATAACAAGGAGTAACATTTTGCAACTGCTTATTACGCCACTAACTTCTCGTAAAAGTTAACGGAGTAACAAGTTCCACTAAAAAGGTTAGCAACGCCATGCTTGTGATTGTAATTGTCGTGAATTGCATTTGAGCGAGAGAATGGTCGTGAGAGAGAGGGCAGAAAGGGGAGAGGAAGGTCATGGTGGTATGTTAAGGCCATAAGGGATTTTTGGTAGGGTGTTCCTGAGTGTGGGTGTGTGTGTTCCGCCTGCTTGTGGTTATTTCTTTTAGCAGGAGTGGGCGTATTCATGTCGTTTAGAAAGTTGCTTGGGTCTTGGATTTCGTCTCAGTTACAACCCGACAGGCTGACTGGCAGACAGGAGGTCGTTCTAAACAGCCAGTCAGCCCTTTGGCTAAAATTAATGAGGTGATAGATTCTTGTTTAACAGTAGCAGTCGGTTGCAGGCAGGGCTTTGCGGCAGCAGCAGACTGTGGGAGCCTCAATTTCAGCAGCAGCTGCGGCAGAGGCAGCAATTGCAACATAAAGACAATTGTTGGCATTGCAACCTTGGACTTGTTTATGTGTAAGTAGCAGTATATGTCCTCTGCTTTGTCATCGTGGGAGGGAAATTCCAAACTTTCTCAGTTAACTAAAATTTGTGTGACTTTTTGGAAAATATTTTTATTTTGGGTTGCTTTTCTTTTTTTAGAAAAGCTTAATTTTCACAAAAAAAAAATCGGCTAGGAGAGAAAAATTTTAAATGAGAAAAACTGTAAAGTTGCAGTTAATTTATGTTTACCCACAAGATTTAGGAAGAGACTATAAATACTGAAAACCTCATTTTGCAAAGTTAATGAGATCGTTTGCATAGCTCGAAGAAAGTACGAAAGATTTGGTGTGCCGAAAAAGGGGGAGTACTGCAATTTGGATTATTGTCAGCTTTAAATTAAGTTTATGATGTGACTTGGTTTCGTTGTGGGAAGAAAATGAATTGGGTAGAACAATTTGTGGTTAGAGGAACAAGAGTTATAATCCAAAGAAAAGTTCCACAAAATAAATTTTGGAGGACTTAAACCATAGTGGATTTATTTCAAAAATATAGAGGAACCTAAAAAAGGCTTGGATTTATTAAAAATTATTTTTTGAGAGTCATACAAAAGCGTGGATTTCTAAAAAAATAGTTTTGAGGCTCTTACATATTTATTAAGCGCTTTCTGATAGGTAATCATACGCCACCTGGGATGTAAAGGCGAAAATAATTAAAAATAGTCATACGCACCCTGGGCTCTATATGTGAACATAATTAAAAATAATCATACACCACAATAACCAATAACTTCAAATCATATATTATTGAAAAATTAAGAAAGCGTGTATTTTTTTTATACCCTCCACCATAGAATGGAGGGTATATTAATTTAGTCAATCCGTTTGTAACTCATCGAAATAATCATTTTCGACCCTATTAAGTATATATATTATTGAACAACAACGTTATGTGCATGTGACGACACATAGCAGTGGGAAATGTATTGTAGTTGTCTGCAAATGCCTTGTTGACCACGAAGTCAGGCGACACTAAACGAACTTCTCATTGGGTCGTATCGCTGGTAACGTAAGAACTTCGAATTGTCACAAGAGACATTTGGGTTTGAAAGGTTTTTTTTAATAGCTTGTGGGGAGAATATCCCAACAAAAAAACTAAGGGAACTGATGAGGATCAGTGGCGAGATCCGAAACTATAGTCTTCCCTGCCTTACCCCTCGGCGGACAATGTCATACATTCCCCACTAATAAATAGTTGTTTTTTATAAAAACAATAAACTGGGATTAAGCCTGACTATTTTGCAAAAACAAAATACAAATTCTATCCCAAATAACCCGCCAACACTACTGATATTCTTGATCAAGGTAAAATTCTAAGACGCCCGTCTGTCCATCCGTCTGTTGTAATCTTCTGAAGGAATTGAGATAGGGTGCTGAAATTTTGCATTGTTGTCTTTTGTCTGCAGGCAGTTCAAGTTCGAAGATGGGATATATCGGTCTACGTTTAGGCATAGCTCCCATATAACAGTACCTCCCAATTTTCGGTATATTAGTGTTCTTGAGCGCATTTTTCAGCCGAATACGCTGAAGTTTGGTACATTGGGTTCTTATTGGGTACTAAATGTCTCCACACAAATATACATATAGGTCAATTTGTTCGCCCCCTTCTTGGCCATGTCCGTCTGTCTGCTGTAATCACTCTAGCATCTAAACGAATTGAGATAGATCGAAGATGGGCTTTATCGGTCCACGTTTAGGCATAGCGTCCATATAAGGGTACCTACAAATTGTCGGAATTTGGGGTTTTTGAGCGCGTTTTTCAACTGAATTCGCTGAAATTTGATACATTGAGTTCTTATTGGGTAGCAAATCTCTCCACGAAAAATTATAAATATGGGTTCATATTTTCGGATAGCCCCCATATAAGGGTACCCCTAATTTTGCGATATTTTGGGGGGTTTGATCGCATTTTTCGACCGAATTCGCTGAAATGCGGTACCTTGAGTTCTTAATGGGTAGCAAATCTTTATACTAAAAATTATAAATATAGGATCACTTTTTATGGTAGCCCCCATATAAGGGTACATGGGGTTCTTATTGGGTAGCAAATCTCTCCACATAAAATTATAAACATAGGTCAATTTTTTCGGGTAGCCCCCATATAAGGGTACCCCCAATTTTCGATATTTTGAGGTCCTTGAGCGCGCTTTTCAACCGAATTCGCTAAAAGTTTGTATTTTGTAGTCGTATATGGTAACAAATCTCCCCATCAAATACCCTTTCCCCATATAACCCCCTTTTTATACCCTTCACCACACTGTGGTACAGGGTATTATGTCTTTGTGCATATGTTTGTAACAGGCAAAAGGAAACGAGATAGACACATGGTTCTTTTTGAGAATATGCAAAGAATCACGTTTTAAGTAGATTTATGCATGTCCGTCCGTCCATGTATTTTTGCTAACAAAGTAGAGGTCGCATTTGTGATCCGATTTGGATGAAATTTGGCACAGTTCACGTATTTGGTCCAAGGACGAACCCTATTGAAATTGGGAAAAATCGGTTCCGATTTAGATATAGCTCCCATATATATTTTCGTCCGATTTAAGGTAAATAGTGCACCAAAGTCCCTATATATCCTTCGATTTGCACGAAATTTGCTACAGCGTACTGAATTAAGTCTAGAATGATGTGTGTTAAGTTTACTCAAAATCGTATATATTTTCGTCCGATTTTAGGTAAATAGTGCACCAAAGCCCCTATATATTTTTCGATTTGCACGAAATTTGGCACAGCATACTGAATTAAGCCTAGAACGACGTGTGTTAAATTTCGTGAAAATCGGTTCAAATTTAGATATAGCTCCCATATATATTTTCGTCCGATTTTAGGTATATAGTGGACCAAAGCCCCTATATATCCTTCGATTTGCTCGTAATTTGGCATAGCGTACTAAATTAAGTCTGGAGTGATGTGTGTTAAGTTTCGTGAAAATCGGTTCAGATTTAGATATAGCTCCCATATATATTTTCGTCCGAGCTCATGTAAATAGGGCACAAAAGTCCCTATATATCCTTTGATTTGCACGAAATTTGGCATAGCATTCTGAATTAAGCCTAGAACGATGTGTGTTAAATTTCGTGAAAATCGGTTCAGATTTAGATATAGCTCCCATATATATTTTCGACCGATTTTAGGTAAATAGTGCACCAAAGTCTCTATATATCCTTCGATTTGAACGAAATGTGATTCCATCTGTTGAATATACCCAAAGTGGTGAAGGGTATCATATAGTCGGCCCCGTCCGACTTTACTACTTTCCTTACTGGTTTATATTCCAATAGTTATCTAATTTGTTCCGTGTGTTGCGGTTGGGTAGTCGTTACGGCTAGTAGTCAATTTTTAACACTATTTAGCCATCTGTTGTAAGCATTCCGCCTTCTAAAGATATTGTGGTAAAAAACTCAAACATGACGATAATGAAATATATCGGCAGACTTTTAGGCATCTCCTCAATATAGTGATACCTCCTGAAGGAAATTATTGAGATAAATAATTAAAATATTGGGTTCAAAATTGGCATATACCGGTCATTAATTAAGCATAGCCCTCATATAGCGATATACCCAAATATTCACTACTTCCTTCACTACTTCCTTCACTGTGTAATCTATATTAGTCCCCCTTTAGTTATAGTCTCATATAACTTTGTAATCTAAATTACAGTAGTTTGAGGATTTTATACTCTACCATGCTTTATCGGTATCAGTCCACTTTTTTTTGGATCTTAAAAATTTTAGGAAAAATCCTCATTAAAAATTGCTGAAGTTTGTATTTGGTGTACTATCGGTATATGTCCGATAATTCGGCCCCGACCGAACATAACGCTGTTTCACATGTTTATATAGATTATACGCCACACTGGCCCTTTTTAATATGCCTATTATTAATATTCATACGCCACCCTGTCCCCTTTTAATTTTCAATTATTAATAATCATACGCCCCTTAGGCTGAAATATATATTTTCCTTTAAACATGTTTAAATTTGTATAAATTTGTAAAAAAAATATTAAAACTTTTTTATTTAATATTAAAGCCTTAAATTTTTATCATCAATCAATCAATCGAAAAACTTTCCCATGATCTATTATGTTGACTTTTTTTTGTGTGAATATTTATTTAATCTTTTATGCCATTTTTATTGCAATATTTTGGTGAAAACAAAAATTAAAGCTTATAACTCGTTCGCTCCATTGCATTTGCAAATAATCCTTTCAATTTCCATCTACCTCCCCCGCCCCCATCGCCTCGGGTTCTATATAATTCCCCAACAACATGTGTTTACATTTTAATCACTAACATTTAATCATTTTGAAAGATTTTTTGTTTGTCAGACTGCTACTATCTGGCTGCCGAATCATGACACACACACATCCTGCCTGTCTCTCTCTCATCCTGGCCTGTTTTAATGCTACCGAAATTATACAAAGGGGATGTTGTGTGCATAATTTGTCATATAACCGAAAACACTCTCACACACACATTCCCAGTGGAGATGGGTGGGGTTGGTGGCGGAATTACTCCTCCATCGACTCTGTGTGCATAGATTTTTTCTGCTATTTATTTTCCAAAAATTTGCCACATAAAATAAATAGACAATCATTACTGAACATTGCACACTGATGTATGCCGGAGCTAACCAGCCGGAAAATTTCTGAAAATATACCATTATTTACTGCATCACCATCAACGTCATCATCATCATCATTGTCGTCGTCGTTGTCATAGACATCTACATTGGATAGATGTCGTCATGACATTGTAAATGGTAGTTAGTGTTCAAAATGCCTGGGAAAATGCATTGGCATTTTTAGGAAAATTATGGAGACATGTGACGGGAGGGATGGATGGAGGAGGAAATGAAATCGGAAACTATATTATTATATGAATAAAGTAAATAGTGTTCCGAGTGTTCCGAAAATAAAGTTACTTAATCAAGTTATTAAATATTTGTCTTCCACACAAACAATCCGATTCAATAATATTTTAATGAAGTAGATTTGTTTGTTTACTGTCATATTTTACAAGCCCAAAATTTAATAAATATTAGGAAGTTAATAGAGAATATAAGGATTATGATTTTCAAATACATTTCAAAGTAGCTTGATTACTTTAAGGATTAAGAATCTATTTAAATTGCAATAATACGACTTAAATCATAATAATTATTAACAATCATACGCCACCTAAGATACACATATAAAACAATTAAAAATAGTCATACGCCACCTGGGACATACAAGAGGAAATAATTAAAACTAGTCATACGTCACAAAGTCTTCAAAACAAATATTTTTGAAGGACCTAAAAAATTACAAAATATTTTTGAGGTCTTCCACAGAGGTGTGGATTTATTAAAAAATATTTGTATGGCCCTAAACCAGGCATGGGGGTGGCGTAGGGGACGATAGATACCAAGCAACGGCTCTGATTGCCCAGGCTTATCTTGGCTCCTCTTTCATCTCAGTTGTGGACACTGACCTTCCCGTGGTGTCACCTGGGGTAGCTATTTTCATAACCCATTAAAATGGTGTGCCGCAAGTTCACCCATAAGAACTATAAACAAGTAAAAAAGCGTTAAGTTCGGCCGGGCCGAACTTTGAATACCCTCCACCATAGATATACTGAGTGGTACTCGAAATAAAAATATAGGGAACATACCAAAAAGTGATCCATCCTTCGTTGGACCAAATTTGTTTCAAAATTTTTTCATTTCATCCAAACTTTGCGCATCTTTCTTCCAAAATTAGTTCAGGTTCGAACATGGGGAATATCGGTCCACTCTTTCTGGTACCTCTCACACAAGGGCCAGGCCTAAATGCGAGCTACAGTTCATATATATATATATATATATGTTATTATCGAACCTTATGTTCTAGCTTTTTTTCGTATCTTCCGCAGATGAAATGATTACAATAGAGTCTCAAAACCAAACCCAAACACGGAACAAATCATATAATTATTTTAATATAAACATGTGAAAAAGCGTTAAGTTCGGCCGGGCCGAACTTTGGATACACTCCACCATAGATATACTGGCAGGTTCTTAAAATGAAAATAAAGGGAACATACCAAAAAATTGACCTATACCGACATTTCTACAAACCGATTATGTAAACAATAATTTTTGATAGAAAATTATACCCTCAGCCTTGTGGCTAATAGGTGTGTATACACTTTCACACGGTGAAAATGTGCCTCATCGATATATTGGTTCTAGATGCCATGTTTCTTTGGACCAAATCCGTTTCAGAAAAATTTGATTTCATCCCATCTTATTATGTCTTCCAAACATAGTTCAAGTCCGAATTTGGGGAATATCGGTCCATGGCTTCTGGTACCTCCCGCACAGGGGCTACGGCTAAGCCTAAATACGGGCTATAGTACACATATAGTTCATTATCGAACCGTACGTTCTAGTTTTTTATCTCGATATCCTTCGCAGGATAAATGAAATGATTACAATAGAGTGTTAGAATGAAATATAAACAAAATTGGGTTATATGGGGACTACGCCTAAAAGGGGTTGCCTATTAATAATTTTTGGTAGGGAGATTTGTTTCCAAATACGGCTACAAAATACCAAATTTCAGTGATTTCGTTTGAAAAACGCGCTCAAGAACCTCAAAATACCGAAATTTGGGGGTACCTTTATATGGGGGCTACCAGAAAAAATGGACTTATATTTATACTTTTTAGTGAAGATATTTGGTACCCAATAAGAACCCAATATACCCAATTTCACCGAATTCGGTTGAAAAACGCGCTCAAGAACCCCAAAATACCGAAATTTGGGGGTACCCTTATATGAGAGCTACCACAAAAAATTGACCTATATTTATAATTTTTAGTGGAGATATTTGGTACTCAAGAACAAGCCAATGTACCAAATTTCAACGTATTCGGTTGGAAAACGCGCTCAAGAACCCCAAAATACCGAAAATTGGGGGGTAGTGTTATATGGGAGCTATGCCTAAACGTGGGCCGATATATCCCATCTTCGAACTTGACCTGCCTGCAGACAAAAGACAACCCTATGCAAAATTTCAGCACCCTATCTCAATTCCTTCAGAAGATAGCGTGATTACAACAGACGGACGGACATGGCTAGATCGTCTTAGAATTTTACCCTGATCATGAATATATATACTTTATAGGGTCGGAAATGAATATTTCGAGGAGTTACAAACGGAATGACAAAATTAATATACCCTCCATACTATAGTGGAGGGTATAAAAAGGGGTTATATGGGGACTACCCCAAAAAGGTGGCGAATATTAATAATTTTTGGAAGGGAGATCTATTACAATATACGCTTAAGAACCCCAAAATACCGAAAATTAAGATATAAGACCGATATATCCCATCTTCGAACTTGACCTGCCTGCAGACAAAAGACAACCCTATGCAAAATTTCAGCACTCTATCTCAATTCCTTCAGAAGATAGCGTGATTACAACATACCTACGGACGGACAGACGGACGGACATAGCTAGATCGTCTTAGAATTTTACCCTGATCTAAAATATATAAAACTTTATAGAGTCGGAAATGAATGAATATTTCGATGTGTTACAAAAGGAATGACAAAATTAATATACCCTCCATACTATGGTGGAGGGTATAAAAATGGGTTGAGGCGTCGGCTTAGTTGCCCACTCTCGGAAAACCCAACCTTCTATGAAAAAGCCAAGAAAAAGAAAACCAAACCCCCCTAATGTTGACAACCCCCACAAACGTATAAAGGACCACGATCTGTGAATCTGCACTTGGAATGTGCGCACATTCTCGCTTTGGCGGATGTACTCAAGAAGTTCAAAGCCGATATTATTGCCTACAGGAAATGTGATGGAAAGGGACTGGCGTACGTAAATCGGATGATTACGCCCTGTATTATAGCTGCCATGAGACGAGACATGAATTTGGCTGCGGATTTATGGTTAATAGAAGAATAAAAGATCTCGTCTCTAGATTCACTCCAGTAGATGAACGATTTGATATAATCCGCATAAAAGCGAAGTTCTTCTACATCAGTCTCATTTGCGCCAATGTTCCGACCGAAGATAAAGATGAACAGACCAAAGACATATTTTACGAGCGCCTAGAAACAGCATATGATCGTTGCCCTGGCCATGACATTAAAATTCTGCTGGGAGGTTTTATTTGCAAAAAACAGAAGGGAAAATAGCTTTGGCCCCACCGTCGGAAAATTCAGCCTCCATGAAGAAACATCCGACAACGGCATGCGGTTGATTGATAGACGGAAGGCATTCATCCAGTGTATTAGACGTCCGAATCGATATTCGGATCGATCAAACGTCTAGCAGCCAAGGTTCGCACTCGTCTTAATGTTGCAGCAAATGTGCGATCTGACACAACACGGAAACTCGGCGTCGAAAAGCTGCAAACACAACAGGTAGCCGAGGACTACTCCGCTCAACTTACCCAACTGTATGATGAAAGCACCCCTTGTCCCGATCATAACATATAAGAGCAGTGGCGGAGAATTTTCCACTCCCTATAAATTGCAGCAAAAGCATCACTTGGGTACCAAAAACCACCATCAAGAAATACATGGTACGATCAGGAGTGAAGTAATGCTACTGATATGAAAAACGCAGCGTATAGGGCAACGCTGCAGACAGTAGCAACACGTTATTCTCCATCACGAATTATCGGGAGAAAAGGAGAGAGGAGAAACGTATTTTCAGAAAAAAAGAAGAAAAACGTGAGCGTGATCAAATCGAGATTACAGGAGTCAGAATGAAGTCCGGAAATTCTACCAACGAGTAAAACACCCAACGAAGGCACATCCTCCTGTAAGATGAAGGAGGAAAGCTGGTGACAGATACAGACAGCGTGTTGAGGATCTGGAAGGAGCATGTTGAAAAACTTCTCGTATCAAATAGTAGCAGTGAAGAGGATACCCCAGAACCAATAATAGATGACGGTATAGATTGTATACCACCTAACCAAGATGAGGTCAAAATACCAATTAATCGGCTGAAGAATAATAAAGCAGCAGGTGCCGATGGTTTACCAGCCGTACTATTAATGACAGGTGGTCAGATGCTGGTAAGGAGCATGCACCAGCTGATTAGTACAATTTGGCTACAGGAATGCATGCCCAATGATTGGAACCTCAGCATCATGTGTCCCGTGCACAAAAAAGGAGACAGGACGATATGTGCCAACTATAGAGGAATTAGCCTTGTTCCCATCGCATATAAAGTGCCATCCAGTGCGATGTGTGAACGATTGAAGCCAATGTTCAATGGCTTTATTGGACCATACCAATGCGGCTTCAGACCAAATCCACCATTGACCAGATTTTCACTCTACGCCAACTCCTGGAAAAAAGCCCACGAAAAACACATCGACACATTCCATCGATTCGTCGACTATAAAGCCGCATTCGACAGCCCTATCCGTTCAGAGGTGTTTTAAGCCATGTCTACGTTCGGCATTCCTGAAAAATTTAAAACGGCTATGCAGGATAACTTTAAGTGGCACAAGGTCAGCAGTTAAAGTCGGAAAGGACCTCTCGGAGCCCTTCAATACCGAACGAGGATTCAGACAAGGTTACAGTTTGTCGTGTGATCTTTTTAACATGCTGCTGGAGAAGGTCATACGAGAGACAAAGGTGAGCAGAAATGGCACTCTGTACACGAAACAACACATGTTACTCGCCTACACCGATGACATCGATATAATGGGTCGAACAATGAGAGCGGTAACAGCCACCTTTGAACAAATTGAGAAGAAGTCTACCAAACTTGGTCTGGCAGTAAACGACGAGAAGACCAAGCTGATAGTATCAACGCGCAAGACATCCAGTAGACTCGGACCAACTGTGGAACTTGAGAACTACAGCTTGGAGGTAGTTAAAGATTTTATATACCTTGGTACCGCCATAAATAAAACGAATGACATCAGTTTTAAAATTCGGAGAAGGATTGTGATGGCCAACAGATGCTACTATGGTCTATGTAAGCAGTTTAGAAACAAGGCCACCTCCTGTCAGACCAAACTCACACTCTACACGCTGATACTACCCGTGTTGTTATATGGATCTGAAGCATGGATACTTACGCAAGCAGATGTGGCAGCTCTTGGAGTGTTTGAGAGAAAAATCCTCCGAAAGATCTACGGGCCGATCTGCGTCGACGGTATATATCGCCGTCGAATGAACCAAGAGCTGTACCGGCTATTCTCGGACATCGACATTTGTAGACGTATTGAGCTGCAGCGACTACGTTGGCTAGGTCATGTTGTGAGAATGGATGAAGATGCCCCAGCCCAAAAGGCTATAAAAGCGAACCAGCTGATGGTTCACGTAGAAGGGGAAGGCCACGAATAAGATGGAAAGACCAAGTGGAAGACAACATTGCCGAATATGATCTTTCAAACTTGAAAAACTGTGCAAAAGACCGACGCACTTGGAAATCTTTTTTAAGCTCGGCTTATGTAACGAAAGTTCTGTCACAAGCCAGCTAAGTAAGTAAATACGCGTATTTATGAGAAAACAAACATTGGAATCTCTTAGAGAGGCATGGATTTATTTAAAAATGTTTTTCAGGCGGCGATTTATTAAAAAATATTTTTAGGGATGACCTACTCATGGAAGTGGTTAATTTTTTAAGTAGCCTTTGAGAGTAGTTCCCGGAATCCATTATACATTTGTGGGGGGTCGTCAACATTAGGGGGTTTGGTTTTCTTTTTCATGGCTTTTTCATAGCAGGTTGGGGTTTCCGAGATTGGGCAACTAACCCGACGCCTCAACCAAAATATTGGCTCACTATTTCATTGGATGATGAAAATAGCTCCCCAGGTGGCACTGCGGGTAGGTCAGTGTCCACAATTGAGATGAAAGAGGGACCGAGATAAGCCTGGACTTCGCCATGTTAAAGCCAATCAGAGTCGTTGCTTGGTATCTCTCATCTTCTGGAGGTTATTAAGGTTATTATTATTTTTATGTGACCATTTAAAGTAGTCCCCGGAATCCATTGACCACTTCCCTTTTGGGTTAGCCGTTTGAGCTCCAAATAGACCAAAACAAACAAAGCGTTCGGCACGTGGTAGATAGACAAATCGAGAGTTTTTGTGTAAAATGTAAATATTTTCTGATGGACCAATTGCAATTAATAATAGGACTAGATGTGGAGGGGGAGTGTAAATGCCACACCTGAGTAGAGTCGTGACAATAGATTTAATATTTTTTTAATTTAAATATTTTTTTCTCTATTTATTTTTTGGTAGAAATTTTTTTATGGGCTAAGCATTATTTCATATTTTCATAACTGGAACTAAAGAGGGTGATAGCAAGTAATCTCTTTTATAAAAAAATAGTACTTTCTGTTTGCAGGTTGTTGATATTTTCTTAAGGATTTTATGTAGAGGATGTTTTTCTGGGGTAACCATGACCATAGACGTCTATCGTGTAGTATTCATGGGGAGGATCTTTCGATATTTTAAGCGTAGGATGTTTTACTCTGATCTTTGCCTACCAAATGGTCTTTAAGTGGGCCCCACAATTTTTTGCGACGCCATGGAATAATATTCTGTACCCCCTCCCCTTAGCCTGGTAAATATACGCCCATCTGACCATGTTCTACGAATTATAATAACACAGAATAATAATCAACAAATATGCTCCCAGTAATTTTCTTTTATAGTTTCCATGTTGCCAGGATTTTGTAAAAAACAACAAACAATATGTTTTTCTTGTTGTTGTTATTTTTAATAAAATATTTATAGTTTTTTTCTGTGTTACAAGGAATAACTCAACAAAGTTCATGTATACAACACAGAGCATTATGTAAAACTAATGGAAAATATTTAACTTAAGGTATTATGACTTTAAATCAATTTTACTAAATTAAATTTAAAGGATACACACATCACAACTGAAATATTTCGAAAGTCCTCAATCATAAATTTTCTAAAGCCATTCTTTAATAATTTCAAAATAAATAAATTCCTCCCTCTCTCCATACTGGGTGGCGTATGATTATTATTAAATTTTAATTCCCAATGGCTCGGGGTGGCGTATGAAAAATATTAATTAAAGTTAATGGAGTAAAGTATTCGGGGCCAGAAATTTAAAATGTAAATTCCAATTAACACCTGAGAGTAATAATAAATTACAAAAAAAGAAATATAAAAAATAAAATATGTGTAAATTAAATTGCCAGCAACATCATGCAACAAGTTTAAGCACTGATCTACATTCAGGATATTTCCCAACTATTTTCCATATTAAAAATTTATAGAAAATAATAATTACAGGTGGTGTAGCATAACCGATTCTCTTTTCTAATAAACTCCACTTACCCATTTTCATCATAAAACAACACAATGAAGTCAATTAATTATTTAACACATTGAAAATTGTGTGTTTACCAACCTCCTCCTCCTCCTCCAGGGGAAGGTAGATATTTTGATTTCCTGTTTCAACAGCTGCAATTATCGATTTCTGCAAAAGAGAAAAAAATATCCCTACACAAAATATCAATGAAATTGCATGCCTCAGGTGAATGGGTGTGCTTGTGTGTGTCAAATTACACCCACATACATGGAATTCTGGATTTCCATAATAATTATTTCCACAACATATTAATTTCATTCGATTTGTTATGTGTATTGAAAATTTTGAAGGTCCTACTAAGAGATGGATTTATTGAAAAATAATTTTGATGGTCCTAAAAATATTTTTGATTTACTAAAAAAATGTGGCGCGGATTTATTAAAAAATATTTTTGGGACCCTAGCAAGGCGTGGATTTATTTAAATTTTTTTTGGGAGCCTATCAAGGCTTGGATTTATAAAAAAATATTTTGGGACCCCAACAAGGCGTGGATTTATAAAAAAAATATTTTGGGACCCCAACAAGGCGTGGATTTATAAAAAAAATATTTTTGGGACCCTAACAAGGCGTGGATTTATAAAAAAAATATTTTTGGGACCCTAACAAGGCGTGGATTTAAAAAAAAATATATTTTTGGGACCCTAACAAGGCGTGGATTTATAAAAAAAATATTTTTGGGACCCTAACAAGGCGTGGATTTATAAAAAAAATATTTTTGGGACCCAAACAAGGCGTGGATTTATAAAAAAAAATTTTTTGGGACCCTAACAAGGCGTGGATTTATAAAAAAAATTTTTTGGGACCCTTACAGTTGAAAGGCCTCGAGAAGTACTTTCAGAACATATACACGAAAAAGAAAATTTCGCCTAAAGTATTTTCCCAATTTCCCTTGCAAGTCTCAGCGACAGTGGGGAACCTGTGTAGAAAACGTCATATTGCACAAAACCTAAAATGGATGCAGTATAAAGACCCACATCAGTTGAAAGGCTTGGAGAAGTACTTTCAGAATATATACACTTTATGCCGAAAAAGAGGCTTTCACCTAAAGGATTTTCCCGATTTCCCTTGCAAGGCTCACCGACAGTGGGGACCCTGTGTAAAAAACGCCATATTGCACAAAAACTAAAATGGATACAATATGGAGACCCTCATCGGTTGAAAGGTCTCGAGAAGTACTTTCAGAATATATACACTTTATGCCGAAAAAGAGACTTTCGCCTAACGGATTTCCCGATTTCCCTTGCAAGACTCAACAAAAATATTTTTGGAGTCCTAAACAAAATATTTTTGGAGTCTTAAGCGATGCGTGGAGGCTCCTAAACATTTTGAGGTCCCTCACCAGACGTGGATTTATTAAAAAATATTTTTGGAGGCTCCTAAACATTTTGAGGTCCTTCACTAGGCGTGGATTTATTAAAAAAAATATTTTTGGAGGCTCCCAAACATTTTGAGGTCATTCACCAGGCGTGGATTTATTAAAAAATAATTTTGGAGGCTCCTAAACATTTTGAGGTCCTTCACCAAGCGTGGATTTATTAAAAATATTGTTGTAGGCTCCTAAACATTTTGAGGTCCTTCACCAGGCGTGGATTTATTAAAAAATATTTTTGGAGGCTCCTAAACATTTTGAGGTCCTTCACCAGGCGTGGATTTATTAAAAAATATTTTTGGAGGCTCCTAAACATTTTGCGGTCCTTCACCAGGCGTGGATTTATTAAAAAAATATTTTTGGAGGCTCCCAAACATTTTGAGGTCCTTCACAAGGCGTGGATTTATTAAAAAATATTTTTGGAGGCTCCCAAACATTTTGAGGTCTTTCACCAGCCGTGGATTTATCGAAAAATATTTTTGGAGGCTCCTAAACATTTTGAGGTCCTTCACCAGGCGTGGATTTATTAAAAAAATATTTTTGGAGGCTCCCAAACATTTTGAGGTCCTTCACCAGCCGTGGATTTATTTACAAATATTTTTAGAGGCTCCTAAACATGTTGAGGTTCTTCACCAGTCGTGGATTTATTAACATATATTTTTGGAGGCTCCTAAACATTTTTAGGTCATTCACCAGGCGTGGATTTATTAAAAAATATATTTTTGGAGGCTCCTAAACATTTTGAGGTCCTTCACCAGGCGTGCATTTATTAAAAAATATTTTTGGAGGCTCCTAAATATTTTCAAGGTCCTTCATCAGGCGTGGATTTCACCAGGCGTGGATATATTAAAACAAATATTTTTGGAGGCTCCAAAAAATTTTGAGGTCCTTCACCAGGCGTGGATTTATTAAAAAATATTTTTGAAATCCTTCACCAGGCGTGGATTTATTAAAAAATATTTTTGAAATCCTTCACCAGGCGTGGATTTATTAAAAAATATTTTGAAGATCCTTCACCAGGCGTGGATTTATTAAAAAATATTTTTGAGGTCATTCACCAGTCGTGGGTTCAAAAATTATTTTTGAGGTCATTCGCCAGGCGTGGGTTCAAAAATTATTTTTGAGGTCCTTCATCAGGCGTGGATTTATTAAAAATATTTTTGAGATCCTTCATCAGGCGTGGGTTCAAAAAATAATTTTTGGTGGCTCTGACCAAGGCTTTCTATAAAAAATTATGAATTTTTATTAAAAAAATATAGTTTTGGAGGGTCTTAGAAAGGCGAGAATATTTAAAAAAAATCCACATTTCGTTAAAATCCCGTAAAATTAATTCAAAATAAAATATCAACTTTTTCAATTAATATTTTTCATACGCCACCTGAGACTGCATATGAAATAACTAATTAATAATAATCATACAGCACCTGGCCCAAACGCTTAAAATTACATTTCCAGCCTATTTATATATGCTTGTAATTATTTATAGCTACTTAAATATGTAGATTTGTCGTTGTGGTATAAATTTCACATATACCTGTAAATTATATCTTTCATTTACAGAACCTAAAGATATGAAATATGCTTTTGTAAATATTTCCTGAATTTGGCAGCAATTTAAATATGAATTTACAAATATTCATGATTTTGGTTAAGATGAGAAAACAATTAATTAATATTAATCATACGACATCCTGATAGGTTGCGTGTATTCATAACAAAAAAATTAAAAAAATATTTTTAGGGTCATACTAATCATGGTAGTATCTTCGAAGCAGTCGAACAAATACATATTCCATTTAATCCATTACTTGATTAGATCTATACCAATCTCTGCAATCTACCTGACATTATTTATCTATTATCACTATTAATTATTGATGACCACACACACGCGCATTTGATATCCTATGTTAATTTTGAAAATTATTTCCCTAAGAAGTCAGATGACTGTAAAAAATTCATAAAATGTTAATTGAAGAATATTTTATGTTTGTGGCACTTAAAAGTGATAAATTTTCAATTTCATATGAAAATTTATTCTAAAGAAAAATTCAAGTAATTGATTTTTGAGTATGTATGTATCAAAATATATACACATAAATGTTTATATTTATGTGTGAAAATAGAATTATAAACATAACTAACACTCGTGGCGTATAATTATTATTAATTCAAAATTAATTGAATTCCATGGTGGCGCATGAAAAATATTAATTAAGTGAAATAACTCAAACTTCATGCAAAATGAGGAAATTGGCTGGATTTAAAATGTCTATATTTTTAAAAAGTATTTTTGATGTCCTTTACCAGGTGTGGAATTACTAAAAAATATTTTTGGAGGCTCCTACAGAGGCGTGGATTTATTTAAACATATTTTTGAGGTCTCCTACTGAATCGTGGATTTATTAAAACATGTTTTTGAGGTCCTTCACCAGGCGTGGATTTATTAAAAAAGGTTTTTGAGGTCCTTCACCAGGCGTGGATTTATTAAAAAGTTTTTGAGGTCCTTCCCCAGGCGAGGATTTATTCAAAAATGTTTTTGAGGTCCTTCACCAGGCGTGGATTTATTAAAAAATATTTTTGAGGTTCTTCACCAGGCGTGGATTTATTAAAAAATGTTTTTGAGGTCCTTCACCAGGCGTGGATTTATTGAAAAATAATTTCTGAAGGTCCTGCAAGGCGTGGATTTATTGAAAAATAATTTCTGAAGGTCCTGCAAGGCGTGGATTTATTGAAAAATGTTTTTGAGGTTCTTCACCAGGCGTGGATTTATTAAAAAGTTTTTGAGGTCCTTCCCCAGGCGTGGATTTATTAAAAAATGTTTTTGAGGTCCTTCACCAGGCGTGGATTTATTGAAAAATGTTTTTGAGGAGCTTCACCAGGCGTGGATTTATAAAAAACTATTTTTGAGGTCCTTCACCAGGCGTGGATTTATAAAAAACTATTTTTGAGGTCCTTCACCAGGCGTGGATTTATAAAAAAACTATTTTTGAGGTCCTTCACAAGGCGTGGATTTATTACAAAATATTTTTTAATAATATATTCTGGATCATATAGGAAATATTATATGCCATTTAGTACCGGTGGCGTATGACTATTATTAATTTTTAATTCACATGCCCTGTGTGGCGTATAACTATTATTAATTTCTAGTTCACATGCCCTGAGTGGCGTATGAAAAATATCAATAAAATGTATTTAATAAAGTGTTTGGTAAAATTTGTGAATTTATTAAAAATAAATATTTTTGGGGTCCAACAAAATGCCCTAATATTTTTGTAAGTATTTGGCAGGCCTGTTAATGACCTGGCTTTGTTGAAAAATATTTTTTTGTAAACTTTTGGGAGGTTTGGATTTTTTTCAAGAAAATATTTTAAAATTTAAATATTTTTTTGGGTTATACCCTTCAAGGCATATCAGATATATTCTGATTGTGCGTTTCACAATATTTAACAGATATTTCATTTTTTTGCGGACACATTCCATTCACTTCATTGAATTTATTCTTCGAAAATTTACATATTTTTTGCGTTGATAGGATTTCAATTCACCATTTTTTCTTATCCATTTTCATTTATCATTTTTTTGTTCATTTACAAATAAATAAAATACCTCATCGTATTCACTCGTTGTGATTTTATTACATTCCATTTGTCGAGATTCAAAAAATCAGGAATTTCTGTTCAATAAGCGGATATTATATATTGTGACGCCCACATGTGGCGTTCGGCAATGTATACAGGTGGGTTTGGTGGATTGATGGCGACAAAGACATAGCTCATCAGCGAGCAGAGCCCAGGAGAGGATATATCAATGCATCTGAATTGATGTAAAATTGGGCAGACTGACATCCCGACAAACACACACACACACACACAAACATTCCGTACATAGGCCTTGCGAATATGGTCGCGATAAATGGCTATAAATGATGTAATAAAGTTTGTCTCCCCCATTTTCCCCTCCAAAAGAAAATAAAAATATTTCTCCAAATTACCATGCGATAGCATACCAACTCCATGGAATTAAGTTAAAACACGCTTAAAGAACTGAAGATTTATATACTGGCGAGGATAAAGCTCAGCAGCCGGAGTGCTAGAGCATCAGCTCCAGAGCATTCTGTTGTGAGCATTGTTAAATGATTAATTAAAACTCAGCCATATGGGAATATATATTTTTTTATATTTATATGTACGAGGTATTATGGTTTAATATTAACATCATTAATATGGTGTATGCGATTGTGTGTGTGTGTGTGTGTGGAATTTTTAAAAACCATAATTTTGTTGACTTTCAGATAAGCTCGAAATCATTGAAAAATAATATTTGCGAGAAAAGTTATGGCAATTTAAATGATGGTATAATTTTTTGTGAGAAATTAATTAATATTAATTATACGACACATGGGACCATGAGCGGGAATGGATTTTCATTGGATGGAAATAAGAGATTCTTTTATAAAAAAAATATATTCAATAAATTGATGAAATAAAAGTCAATAACAAAATTAAAAATATTTTTATACGCCTGGTGAAGGACCTCAAAAACATTTTTTAATAAATCCACGCCTGGTGAAGGACCTCAAAAACATTTGTTAATAAATCCACGCCTGGTGAAGGACCTCAAAAACATTTTTTAATAAATTCACGCCGGGTGAAGGACCTCAAAAATAGTTTTTAATAAATCCACGCCTGGTGAAGGACCTCAAAAACATTTTTTAATAAATTCACGCCTGGTGAAGGACCTCAACAACATTTTTTAATAAATCCACGCCTTGTGAAGGAGCTCAAAAACATTGTTTAATAAATCCACGCCATGTGAAAGAGCTCAAAAACATTTGTTAATAAATCCACGCCTGGTGAAGGACCTCAAAAACATTTTTTAATAAATCCACGCCTGGTGAAGGACCTCAAAAACATTTTTTAATAAATCCACGCCTGGTGAAGGACCTCAAAAACATTTTTTAATAAATCCACGCCTGGTGAAGGACCTCAAAAACATTTTTTCATAAATCCACGCCTGGTGAAGGACCTCAAAAACATTTTTTAATTAATTCCACGCCTGGTGGAGCACCTCAAAAACATTTTTTAATAAATCTAATAAATCCATTTTTTAATAGAATCTCAAAAATATTTTTTTAAAAACCAAGGCTGGGAAGAAACTCAGTAACATATTTTAATAAATGCACGTCTTGAGTAGACCGCCTAGAAAATATTTTTGTAAATAAATCTACCTTTCTAATATTTTTAAATCCAGCTAATTTCCTCATTTTGCATGACGTTTGAGTTATTTCACTTAATTAATATTTTTCATACGTCACCATGGAATTCAATGAATATTGAATTAATAATAATTATACGCCACCCGGGTTAGTTATGTTCATAATTATGTATATATTTTGATACATACATACACAATAATCAAGTATTTCAATCTTTCTGTTGAATACATTTTCATATTAAATTGAAAATTTATCACTTTTAAGTGCCACAAACATAAAATATTCTTCAATTAACATTTCATGAATTCTTTACAGTCATCTGACTTCTTAGGGAAATAATTTTCAAAATTAACATAGGATATCAAATGCGTGTGTATGTGTGGTCATCAATAATTAAAAGTAATAATAGATAAATAATGTCAGGGTGAAATTGCACTGATTGGTATTGGTCTAATCAAGTAATGGATTAAATGGGCTATGAATTTGTTCGACTGTTTCGAAGATACTACGATGATGTTGATGATCTAAAAAATATTTTTAAATTTTTTGTTATGAATACACTCAACTTCAACAGGATGTCGTATGATGAATATTAATTAATTGTTTCCTAATCTTACTCAAAATCATGGTTATTTGTGAATTCATATTGAAAATTGATGCCAATTTCAAGAAATATTTACAAAACCATAATTCATATCTTTAGGTTCTGTAAATGAAATAATAATTTACAGGTATATGTGAAATTTATACTATAACGAAAAATCTACATATTTAAGTAGCTATAAATAATTTCAAGCATATATAAATAGGCTGGAAATGTAATTGTAAGTGTTTGGGCCAGGTGCCGTATGATTATTATTAATTAGTTATTTCATATGCAGTCCCAGGTGACATATGAAAAATATTAATTGAAAAACTTGATATTTTATTTTGAATTAATTTTCGGGATTTTAACGAAATGTAGCTTTGTTAAAATATCATCGGCTTTCTAAGACCCTACAAAATTAGTTTTTTTTTATAAAAAATAATTTTGGAGGGTCAAAATGTTTAGGAGCCTCCAAAAATATTTTTTAATAAACCACGCCTGGTGAAGGACCTTAAAATATTTAGGAGCCTTCAAAAATAGTTTTTAATAAATCCACGCCTGGTGAAGGATCTCAAAATATTTAGGAGCCTCCAAAACTATTTTTTCATAAATCCACGCCTAGTGAAGGACCTCAAAATGTTTAGGAGCCTCCAAAACTATTTTTTTAATAAATCCACGCCTGGTGAAGGGCCTCAAAATGTTTAGGAGCCTCCAAAAATACTTTTTTTTATAAATCCACGCTTGGTGAATGACCTCAAAATGTTTGGGAGTCCCCAAAAATTTTTTTAATAAATCCACGCCTGGTGAAGGACCTCAAAATGTTTAGGAGCCTCCAAAAATATTTTTTAATAAATCCACGCCTGGTGAAGGGCCTCAAAAATATATTTTTATTTAAATCCACGCCTTGTATAGGGTCCCAAAAATATTTTTTAATAAATCCACGCCTTGTATAGGGTCCCAAAAATATTTTTTAATAAATCCACGCCTTGTATATGATGAAAACACTTTGTGTTATGCTGTTTAACAGAGTTTATTGAATATGCGTAAGAATAATTATGATGAACAATGCGACTTCACTTCAGGAGTTCAACTTAGAGACTACGAAAAAATATTTACATTTATTTACAACTTAGAGTATGTTCTAATCTAACGTCATACATGTTGCACAAGAGTTACCATAACAACATTTCAATACTCCTCCTCAACATGGATGACATTTTACATAACATAAAACTCATTTCAAATTCATTTGCTCAATAAAATCATAATGCTTCACCTTCGGCAGATTCTTCGTCATCACATCCGCTATCATATCGGCTGTTGGACAATACACCAGTTCAATCTCTTTGCTCTGCACCATATCTCGTATATGATGAAACCGTATGTCTATATGCTTAGTTCTCTTATGATACACCGGATTCTCTGCTAACTTCTTGGCACCTTGGTTGTCAATACGAAGAATTACCGTACCCATTTTCAAAGCATCAATTTCTTTGAGTAATCGCTTTAAATAAATTGCTTCCTTTGCTGCTTCTGATGCTGCCACATATTCAGCCTCTGTACTGCTGAGGGCCACTGATGATTGTTTTCTAGACTGCCAAGTCACTGGGCATCCATAAAGCGTAAATACATAACCGGTATATGACTTCCTATCCACGGAGTCACCTCCCCAATCAGCATCAACAAAACCTTCCAGCGATGTTCCATTAATTTCATAATGTAATTTCATATCGACTGTCCCAGACAAATACCTCAATAAATGTTTAAGTTTTGTCATATGCTCTCTATGAGGATCAGCATTTCGCTGCGCCAATTTGGTTACCGAATGTAAAATATCAGGTCTCGTACAAATTGCCAAATATATCAACGTACCAACTAACGACTGATATTGCTGTGGGTCTACCTTTTCACAATTACCCTCGCATTCGATTTGGTAACCTGCTTCCAATGGAACCGAAACTGACTTACAATTTTCCATGCCGTACTGTTTTAGTATATCTCTTATATACTGCGTCTGACTCAACTTGATGTTACCTGTTTCGCCTTCACGCTCAATTTCCATCCCCAAAAAATGTCGAAGTTCACCTTTATCGCTCACATCAAATTGCTTTCCAATTTGTGCCTTTAACTTCGTTATGATGGATTTATCGGTACATCCAATAATAATGTCGTCGACATAGACCGCAACCAAAATCAGCTTGCCATTTTTCATTCCCTTGTACAAACATGGCTCATTGTCACATGGAATCAAATTTAACTGCCTAAGAGTTGAATCAAGCTTTGAATTCCACTCCTTTCCACTCTGCTTCAACCCATATATTGCCTTATGAAGCCGTAGCACTTTGCCTGTGTTGTTCTTATTCTCGAAATAAGGCGGCTGCTGCATATAAATTTCATCGTGAAGGCTGCTATTCAAATACGCTGTGCTTACGTCAAGTTGATGAAGATGCATTTTCTCCTTCACAGCCAATGACAAAAGAATTCTTATCGTCGAGTAACGCACCACCGGAGAATATGTTTCGTGGAAATCAATGCCATACCGCTGATTGCACCCCTTAGCAACCAATCTCGCTTTGTAACGTTCAACCTCACCGTTAACGTTTCGTTTGATTGCATACACCCATTTACATGGTATAGCCTTATGCCCACTCGGCAAATCCACCAACGACCATGTTTTATTTTTTCTAAGTGCGTTGTGCTCTGCTTTCATTGCCTCTATCCATTGAGTACAATTTTCGCTTGAAAGAGCTTGCTCTAATGTCTGTGGCAAATTTTCGTCCATGGCACTATTTACCGTATTATATACCTTTTTCGGTCTACCTGGCTTTCCCGTTCTAATAATTTTCGGCCTACCTCGACCAATCTGAATCTCTGGTTCAACGATCTCTTCATTGTTGTCAACGGCAATGTAACTGTTTTCCTCTTCTTCATCTGCTGTGTTAAAACTCTCATCGTGCTCGCCTCTTGCTTGTTCATTGACATCGTCGTCAACCGCACAAACACCCTCTTGAGTTTCCCCCTCAGCCACAAAAGAAAAAACAAATAAATCGTTGCTTGATTCATCATGATCATTTTTGCTGTCTTTTCTGCCAAAATTATTTTCGTCGAACAGTACATCTCGCGCCTCAAACACTCTGTTTTTCTCAGGATCATATAATCGGTATGCTTTTGCTGTTGTTGAATACCCAACCATGATGTATTCATTCCCCTTTGCATCAAACTTCGACTTACCGCCTGATTTATCTAGCGCAACAGCAATACACCCAAACGTCTTAAAATGTTTGACACTCGGCTCTCTTCCATACCACACATAATACGGTGTCTCATTTTTCAATTGCTTTGTAGGGCATCTATTTCTAATATACACTGCAGTATTAACGGCCTCTGCCCACAATCGCTGCTCAACATTGGCATGGAGCATCATCGATCTCGCCATCTCAACAATCGTACGGTTAGCCCTCTCTGCTACGCCGTTTTGTTGTGGTGTGTATGGCACCGTCAACTGCCTTTGTATACCCTCTCTCTGCAAAAATGTGTCGAACTCGTTGTTCACATATTCCTTGCCATTGTCCGTTCTTATTGCTTTTATTTTACGACCTGTTTGACGCTCGACCATGGCCTTGAACAATTCGAATTTTGCCAAAACTTCACTCTTGTTCTTCATGAAGTACACGAACATCCTCCTCGACTTGTCGTCAATAAAAGTAACGAAGTACCTCGAG
>NW_026885463.1:0-67130 GCF_032173495.1 Musca vetustissima
AAAACGCCATATAGCGCAAAAACTAAAATGGATGCAGTATGAAGACCCACATCAATTGAAAGGTCTTGAAACGTACTTTCAGAATATATACACCATATACCGAAGAAAAAACTTTGCTAAACGGATTTTCTCGATTTTCCAGTGACAATGGGGAGTCTGTGTAGAAAACGCCATGTTGTGGAAAAAAGTGGGGACTCTGTGTAGAAAACGCCATATTGCGCAAAAACTAAAATGGATGCAGTATTGATACGCACATCAATTGAAAGGTCTCGAAATGTACTTTCAGAATATATACACCCTATGCCTAAAAACAAACTTTCGCCTAACGGACTTTCTCGATTTTCCTTGCAAGTCTCAGTGACAGTGGGGACTCTGTGTAGAAAACGCCATATTGCGCAAAAACTAAAATGCATGCAGTATTGATACCCACATCAATTGAAAGGTCTCGAAATGTACTTTCAGAATATATACACCATATGCCGGAAAACAAACCTTCGCCTAACGGATTTTCTCGATTTTGGTTGCAAGTCTCAGTGACAGTGGGGACTCTGGGTAGAAAAAAAACTTTCGCCTAACGGACTTTCTCGATTTTCCTTGCAAGTCTCAGTGACAGTGGGGACTCTGTGTAGAAAACGCCATATTGCGCAAAAACTAAAACGGATGCAGTATTGATACCCACATCAATTGAAAGGTCTTGAAATGTACTTTCAGAATATATACACCATATGCCGGAAAACAAACCTTCGCCTAACGGACTTTCTCGATTTTCCTTGCAAGTCTCAGTGACAGTGGGGACTCTGTGTAGAAAACGCCATATTGCGCAAAAACTAAAACGGATGCAGTATTGATACCCACATCAATTGAAAGGTCTTGAAATGTACTTTCAGAATATATACACCATATGCCGGAAAACAAACCTTCGCCTAACGGATTTTCTCGATTTTGGTTGCAAGTCTCAGTGACAGTGGGGACTCTGGGTAGAAAACGCCATATTGCGCAAAAACTAAAATGGACGCAGTATGGAGACCCACATCAATTGAAAGGTCTCGAAACGTACTTTCAGAATATATACACTTTATACCGAAGAAAAAACTTTGCTAAACGGATTTTCTCGATTTTCCAGTGACAATGGGGAGTCTGTGTAGAAAACGCCATGTTGTGGAAAAAAGTGGGGACTCTGTGTAGAAAACGCCATATTGCGCAAAAACTAAAATGGATGCAGTATGGAGACCCATATCAATTGAAAGGTCTCAAAATGTACTGTCAGAATATACACACCATATTCCGAAAAACAAACCTTCGCCTGACGGATTTTCTCGATTTTCATTGCAAGTCTCAGTGACAGTGGGGACTCTGGGTAGAAAACGCCATATTGCGCAAAAACTAAAATGGATGCAGTATGGAGACCCACATCAATTAAAAATGGATGCAGTATTGATACGCACATCAATTGAAAGGTCTCGAAATGTACTTTCAGAATATACACACCATATGCCGGAAAACAAACCTTCGCCTAACGGATTTTCTCGATTTTCATTGCAAGTCTCAGTGACAGTGGGGACTCTGTGTAGAAAACGCCATATAGCGCAAAAACTAAAATAAAATGGATGCAGTATGAAGACCCACATCAATTGAAAGGTCTTGAAACGTACTTTCAGAATATATACACCTTATACCGAAGAAAAAACTTTGCTAAACGGATTTTCTCGATTTTCCAGTGACAATGGGGAGTCTGTGTAGAAAACGCCATGTTGTGGAAAAAAGTGGGGACTCTGTGTAGAAAACGCCATATTGCGCAAAAACTAAAATGGATGCAGTATTGATACGCACATCAATTGAAAGGTCTCGAAATGTACTTTCAGAATATATACACCCTATGCCTAAAAACAAACTTTCGCCTAACGGACTTTCTCGATTTTCCTTGCAAGTCTCAGTGACAGTGGGGACTCTGTGTAGAAAACGCCATATTCTGTGTAGAAAACGCAAAAACTAAAATGCATGCAGTATTGATACCCACATCAATTGAAAGGTCTCGAAATGTACTTTCAGAATATATACACCATATGCCGGAAAACAAACCTTCGCCTAACGGATTTTCTCGATTTTGGTTGCAAGTCTCAGTGACAGTGGGGACTCTGGGTAGAAAACGCCATATTGCGCAAAAACTAAAATGGACGCAGTATGGAGACCCACATCAATTGAAAGGTCTCGAAACGTACTTTCAGAATATATACACCTTATACCGAAGAAAAAACTTTGCTAAAAGGATTTTCTCGATTTTCCAGTGACAATGGGGAGTCTGTGTAGAAAACGCCATGTTGTGGAAAAAAGTGGGGACTCTGTGTAGAAAACGCCCTATTGCGCAAAAACTAAAATGGATGCAGTATGGAGACCCACATCAATTGAAAGGTCTCAAAATGTACTGTCAGAATATACACACCATATTCCGAAAAACAAACCTTCGCCTGACGGATTTTCTCGATTTTCATTGCAAGTCTCAGTGACAGTGGGGACTCTGGGTAGAAAACGCCATATTGCGCAAAAACTAAAATGGATGCAGTATGGAGACCCACATCAATTAAAGGTCTCGAAATGTACTTTCAGAATATATACACCTTATACCGAAGAAAAAACTTTGCTAAACGGATTTTCTCGATTTTCCAGTGACAATGGGGAGTCTGTGTAGAAAACGCCATGTTGTGGAAAAAAGTGGGGACTCTGTGTAGAAAACGCCATATTGCGCAAAAACTAAAATGGATGCAGTATTGATACGCACATCAATTGAAAGGTCTCGAAATGTACTTTCAGAATATACACACCATATGCCGGAAAACAAACCTTCGCCTAACGGATTTTCTCGATTTCCATTGCAAGTCTCAGTGACAGTGGGGACTCTGTGTAGAAAACGCCATATAGCGCAAAAACTAAAATGGATGCAGTATGAAGACCCACATCAATTGAAAGGTCTCGAAATGTACTTTCAGAATATATTCACCTTATACCGAAGAAAAAACTTTGCTAAACGGATTTTCTCGATTTTCCAGTGACAATGGGGAGTCTGTGTAGAAAACGCCATGTTGTGGAAAAAAGTGGGGACTCTGTGTAGAAAACGCCATATTGCGCAAAAACTAAAATGGATGCAGTATTGATACGCACATCAATTGAAAGGTCTCGAAATGTACTTTCAGAATATACACACCATATGCCGGAAAACAAACCTTCGCCTAACGGATTTTCTCGATTTTCATTGCAAGTCTCAGTGACAGTGGGGACTCTGTGTAGAAAACGCCATATAGCGCAAAAACTAAAATGGATGCAGTATGAAGACCCACATCAATTGAAAGGTCTTGAAATGTACTTTCAGAATATATACACCCTATGCCTAAAAACAAACTTTCGCCTAACGGACTTTCTCGATTTTCCTTGCAAGTCTCAGTGACAGTGGGGACTCTGTGTAGAAAACGCCATATTGCGCAAAAACTAAAATGGATGCAGTATTGATACACACCAACATGTAATATATAAAGAAAACAAACCTTCGCCTAACGGATTTTCTTGTCTTTCAGAATATATACACCCATATTATGCAGGATACCCACATCAATTGAAAGGTCTCGAAATGTACTTTCAGAATAAACACACCATATGCCGTAAAACAAACCTTCGCCTAACGGATTTTCTCGATTTTGGTTGCAAGTCTCAGTGACAGTGGGGACTCTGGGTAGAAAACGCCATATTGCGCAAAAACTAAAATGGATGCAGTATTGATACGCACATCAATTGAAAGGTCTCGAAATGTACTTTCAGAATATATACACCATATGCCGGAAAACAAACCTTCGCCTAACGGATTTTCTCGATTTCCTTGCAAGTCTCAGTGACAGTGGGGACTCTGTGTAGAAAACGCCATATTGCGCAAAAACTAAAATGGATGCAGTATTGATACCCACATCAATTGAAAGGTCTCGAAATGTACTTTCAGAATATATACACCATATGACCGAAGAAAAACTTTACTAAACGGATTTTCTCGATTTTCCAGTGACAGTGGGGAGTCTGTGTAGAAAACGCCATATTGCGCAAAAAAGTGGGGACTCTGTGTAGAAAACGCCATATTGCGCAAAAACTAAAATGGATGCAGTATGGAGACCCACATCAATTGAAAGGTCTCGAAATGTACTTTCAGAATATATACACCTTATACCGAAGAAAAAACTTTGCTAAACGGATTTTCTCGATTTTCCAGTGACAATGGGGAGTCTGTGTAGAAAACGCCATGTTGTGGAAAAAAGTGGGGACTCTGTGTAGAAAACGCCATATTGCGCAAAAACTAAAATGGATGCAGTATTGATACGCACATCAATTGAAAGGTCTTGAAACGTACTTTCAGAATATATACACCATATACCGAAGAAAAAACTTTGCTAAACGGATTTTCTCGATTTTCCAGTGACAATGGGGAGTCTGTGTAGAAAACGCCATGTTGTGGAAAAAAGTGGGGACTCTGTGTAGAAAACGCCATATTGCGCAAAAACTAAAATGGATGCAGTATTGATACGCACATCAATTGAAAGGTCTCGAAATGTACTTTCAGAATATATACACCCTATGCCTAAAAACAAACTTTCGCCTAACGGACTTTCTCGATTTTCCTTGCAAGTCTCAGTGACAGTGGGGACTCTGTGTAGAAAACGCCATATTGCGCAAAAACTAAAATGCATGCAGTATTGATACCCACATCAATTGAAAGGTCTCGAAATGTACTTTCAGAATATATACACCATATGCCGGAAAACAAACCTTCGCCTAACGGATTTTCTCGATTTTGGTTGCAAGTCTCAGTGACAGTGGGGACTCTGGGTAGAAAACGCCATATTGCGCAAAAACTAAAATGGATGCAGTATTGATACGCACATCAATTGAAAGGTCTCGAAATGTACTTTCAGAATATATACACCCTATGCCGAAAAACAAACTTTCGCCTAACGGATTTTCTCGATTTTGGTTACAAGTCTCAGTGACAGTGGGGACTCTGGGTAGAAAACGCCATATTGCGCAAAAACTAAAATGGATGCAGTATTGATACGCACATCAATTGAAAGGTCTCGAAATGTACTTTCAGAATATATACACCATATGCCGGAAAACAAACCTTCGCCTAACGGATTTTCTCGATTTTGGTTACAAGTCTCAGTGACAGTGGGGACTCTGGGTAGAAAACGCCATATTGCGCAAAAACTAAAATGGATGCAGTATTGATACGCACATCAATTGAAAGGTCTCGAAATGTACTTTCAGAATATATACACCCTATGCCGAAAAACAAACTTTCGCCTAACGGACTTTCTCGATTTTCCTTGCAAGTCTCAGTGACAGTGGGGACTCTGTGTAGAAAACGCCATATTGCGCAAAAACTAAAACGGATGCAGTATTGATACCCCACATCAATTGAAAGGTCTTGAAATGTACTTTCAGAATATATACACCATATGCCGGAAAACAAACCTTCGCCTAACGGATTTTCTCGATTTTGGTTGCAAGTCTCAGTGACAGTGGGGACTCTGGGTAGAAAACGCCATATTGCGCAAAAACTAAAATGGACGCAGTATGGAGACCCACATCAATTGAAAGGTCTCGAAACGTACTTTCAGAATATATACACTTTATACCGAAGAAAAAACTTTGCTAAACGGATTTTCTCGATTTTCCAGTGACAATGGGGAGTCTGTGTAGAAAACGCCATGTTGTGGAAAAAAGTGGGGACTCTGTGTAGAAAACGCCATATTGCGCAAAAACTAAAATGGATGCAGTATGGAGACCCATATCAATTGAAAGGTCTCAAAATGTACTGTCAGAATATACACACCATATTCCGAAAAACAAACCTTCGCCTGACGGATTTTCTCGATTTTCATTGCAAGTCTCAGTGACAGTGGGGACTCTGGGTAGAAAACGCCATATTGCGCAAAAACTAAAATGGATGCAGTATGGAGACCCACATCAATTAAAGGTCTCGAAATGTACTTTCAGAATATATACACCTTATACCGAAGAAAAAACTTTGCTAAACGGATTTTCTCGATTTTCCAGTGACAATGGGGAGTCTGTGTAGAAAACGCCATGTTGTGGAAAAAAGTGGGGACTCTGTGTAGAAAACGCCATATTGCGCAAAAACTAAAATGGATGCAGTATTGATACGCACATCAATTGAAAGGTCTCGAAATGTACTTTCAGAATATACACACCATATGCCGGAAAACAAACCTTCGCCTAACGGATTTTCTCGATTTTCATTGCAAGTCTCAGTGACAGTGGGGACTCTGTGTAGAAAACGCCATATAGCGCAAAAACTAAAATGGATGCAGTATGAAGACCCACATCAATTGAAAGGTCTTCAATGTGCTAAACGGATTTTCTCGATTTTCCAGTGACAATGGGGAGTCTGTGTAGAAAACGCCATGTTGTGGAAAAAAGTGGGGACTCTGTGTAGAAAACGCCATATTGCGCAAAAACTAAAATGGATGCAGTATTGATACGCACATCAATTGAAAGGTCTCGAAATGTACTTTCAGAATATATACACCCTATGCCTAAAAACAAACTTTCGCCTAACGGACTTTCTCGATTTTCCTTGCAAGTCTCAGTGACAGTGGGGACTCTGTGTAGAAAACGCCATATTGCGCAAAAACTAAAATGCATGCAGTATTGATACCCACATCAATTGAAAGGTCTCGAAACGTACTTTCAGAATATATACACCTTATACCGAAGAAAAAACTTTGCTAAAAGGATTTTCTCGATTTTCCAGTGACAATGGGGAGTCTGTGTAGAAAACGCCATGTTGTGGAAAAAAGTGGGGACTCTGTGTAGAAAACGCCATATTGCGCAAAAACTAAAATGGATGCAGTATGGAGACCCACATCAATTGAAAGGTCTCAAAATGTACTGTCAGAATATACACACCATATTCCGAAAAACAAACCTTCGCCTGACGGATTTTCTCGATTTTGGTTGCAAGTCTCAGTGACAGTGGGGACTCTGTGTAGAAAACGCCATATTGCGCAAAAACTAAAATGGATGCAGTATTGATACGCACATCAATTGAAAGGTCTCGAAATGTTCTTTCAGAATATATACACCATATGGACCTGTGTAGAAAACGCCATATAGCGCAAAAACTAAAATGGATGCAGTATGAAGACCCACATCAATTGAAAGGTCTTGAAACGTAAATTCTGTCCTATGGTAAATACGACAATCAAAAACGATAAAGAGCAGCCAAAATGAAGCAGAGCACAAGGGAGAAATGACTTCTAAGAAACTGCTTTGACTGAAAAGCAGACGAAGACATACACAAACCTTTGACGATACGACACGCTAAATTCGTATACAACTTCATATCGAAGGGTTCGAGTAAATATTTTTTTTCGAAAAAGAGCAATCAAGAAATCTCAAGAAGATTAAACGATTGATAACAAAACCCATAATTTTAGAGAACCAAATATCGATAAGAAGGCTACGAGGCTGATTTCCACCATGAATGGAAATCGCGTGAACGAATTCTGCAAGAATACAAACAAGTTGGCATGAAAACGGCAAGTTGATTGACGTACAATGTATGACAGCGTTAGATACTGAAAGCTTTGGGGAGGAGTGCACTGTTTGAAAGCAAAGAAAGGCTGATCTAGCAACGAAAGTATAGGTAAGCGAGAATTACGAAAATTAGATGAATTTTGATCGGACGCAACGACGATAATTCCTCTCACAGAACATGTCCGACGGCGAAGGATGCTTCAATTTGGGAACATATGGAAGTCCCCAAAGTCGGAGTAGTGTTCTGTGGCGAGATTCATCCTCAGCAAAATCCAACGCAGTCCTAAAGACCTGGACTGAGGACGAAGGCATAGGACCAGTCAGAATCCAGCCGAATATCGTGTTTTGGGCTAAAAGGGAACCCAAAACATTTCGTTGCGTCCCTTCCTTCAAGATCTGTGGATACAAATCTGCCCCTAACAACAAATCTACAGGTCTACAATTGAAGAGATGAGCATCGGCTAAAGGAAGATTGGGCAAGCAAGAAGTGAGATTAGAACTAAGGGGCACTGAAGGAAGATTTCCAGATATTTTTGGAAGAACGAAAGCATTTGCATCAACAAATAAAGAAGTATCTAAGCGTGAACCGATGCGAATTGAACAATTTTTCTTGGAAGTGGCATAAGTTGAACTATTTACCCAGAAACGATGGCAGAGATTGACTGAGTGGGCAATTTGAGTCGTTTTTGCAAATGTTCAGATATGAACGAAGCCTCTGAACCAGGGTCGATAAGCGCACGAACTGGATATGAAACTCCGGAATGAACGATGTTGACCATAGCAGTACCCAACATAACATTTCGATTTTGGGAGGTATGGAACACCTGACTATTTACTACTCGAGGAGTGTTGCCAGTAGAAGTTGATGCCACATTGCCATCTACTTGTGGAGGATTGACAACATTTGTCGCGAGAGCATACGAAGGCCTAGACGATAGAGGAGAACCAATACTAGAGGAGTGAGGAGAATCAATCCTAAATGATTGAGGAGAAGCAGTAGCCTATGCAACAAAGTATGATGGCGAATTTTACAAATATTACAGTTATTACTACTGGCACAATTCTTGACGGAATGTCCTACAGAGAGGCAATTTAAACAACAACCTTGTTTTTTAGCCACTTCAAATCTTTTTTCAAACGAAAGAGTTCTAAATTTTGGACATGAGCGTAATGAATGAAATTCATTTCTACAAAGAATGCATGATTTCGACTTATTTTTAACCACAGAAGTAACCATATGGGCTTTGACTTTATTTTTCGAAATCGGACTAGAATTAGAACTTCGCATGTCTCGCAAGCAAGCTAATGTTTGAATTCTTTCAGTAAGGAATTTGTTCAAGTCTTCCCACGACGATAGCGAAGATTTATCTTTAATACTCTGTTCCCACAAAGCTACAGTTAGTTTAGGTAAACGCTGTTGACAAATATATACTAAAATAGGATCCCAGTGATCCGTAGCTACATCATACACTGACATAGCAGAAATGCAGCCGTTGATACCACGCTGCAGAATTTTTAAATTAGAACTAGATTCAGAATCTAACACGGGAAGGTCAAAAAGGAGCTTGAGATGGTTATGCACTAGAATACGATTATTGTCGTACGTATCCTTCAACGACTGCCAAGCCATAGCGAAACTTTTATGGGTGAGTGGAAACTTAGACACGATTTCCCTAGCTTCACCTTTTGTTTTCTGAACTAAGTGACAAAGCCTCTCAATGTCACTTAGGCGAGAATTATTAATGAACATGGCAGAGAACAAGTCCCGGAATGTGGGCCACGATAGAAAGTCTCCATGGAAATCATCAATCTCACACGGTGGTAAGTTGAGATTATGCATTGTATTCGAAACATTAGGTGGTAAACTCCAATTAGAAATGGAGACGTCTGCAGGATTTGGAAATTCAGGTTGAACAATATTTGAGGAATTTGGGATATTCATATTCAAACTATTTCGCGAACTATTAATTTCATTAATTTCGATAGGAGGCCGATTAGATGCACTACCAATTTGTTGAGGATTTGGAGCTAAAGTAGTTTGCGGTGTGCTAACATTAACAACGACAGGAGTTGCAGGAGGAGATTTCACCGACTTAAAATTATGAATCCTTTCGTTGATCTCCGACAAACACTCAGTGAAACTTTGCCTAGAGGATTGAAATTTGGAATCGGCGGACGAAATTTGATCGGAAGTTATACCCTCTAAAGTCATCAAATAGTCAATACACTTATCATAAGTGTCCTTGACTTTAGACCACAATTCTTGAAGTTCCGAGCTTTGAATTTCAAGGTTGAAAATGGTGTGACTTTCCGGCTTAAGCATGTGGTACGAGGCAATAAATTTAACCACATTATCTGAAGCACGAATAAATTGTGTCAATGGAGTGACCGACATGATTCTGTAGAAAAACAAACGATAGCGAAGCAAAAAAGTTCAAAAAATCTATATTCTTACTATTTGAGGTCGACTAGAACCGAATATAGGGTACACACAGTCGAACTTGCAAAAGGATCGATGAAAAAGAGCAAATAGAGTCGATAGGATCAACAAAAAACAACAAATTTTAAGATATTTCCAAAAAGGGAACAACAATAGGCGAAAATAATTTGAAAATCGCAATTACCGACAGTAGGGTGCACGAAATTTCGAATTATGCAATAAATTTACAGTCAAAAAAGTTTTAGGGTAAGATCAAATAACTATTTTTTTCGCAAAAAATTACAACAATTTCAATAAAAAATTCCAAAAACTGTTTTTTATTAACTCGCAAAATAATACTTTAAATGTTCTTATTAAATGCGGATTGTAGGGTACTTTTTGTTAAAATATCCAAAATCTACAATAGACCAACAAATATAACAACAATTTTTTATAAATTATTTTTTAAAAAATTATTTATAAAAATCCACTATTTTTTATACGGACCCACTGTGCAGTGGTGAACAACGAATACCGCACAAAAGAAAATAAAACACAAGCAGTGTTGAGTGAGCGGCTAACGCACTACGAACAGACCAACGACAACGAACCAACAGAGATGTGTGGGGAGAGTAAGAACTTGTTGGTACGTTTGTTTGTTAGTCGGCTCACACTAAACAAGGCGGCTGGAATGCGAGAGTGATATTTGTTGTTGATATCACACGATCAACAACACAACGAGAATGAACCAACAGTGAGTGGGGGAAAGAACGATTGAACAGTATTAGTGGTGAAGAGAAATAATTTGTTGGTGGATCGAATGTTAACAAACAGACGCTATAAAAAGGCGCGTGGAATATTAGGATGTTATTGTTGTTATATTTATACGAACAAACAAGGAGAGTTGAAGTGATGTATTAGAACTGTTGGTAGGTTTGAGAATAACAAAGAAAAAAAAAGAAAAAGGGCTCGATAAGTGTATTGTTGTTAGTACTTTTTCTCACTAGTGGCTGATGAATTCAACGAGAAAGCGGGGGTGTATATGTAGCCTTTAGTGAGAAATAACAACTAAGCACTACACAATAGATCACTGGCTAACAAATTAAAGCAGTGATATGCGACAATGAGTGGACTGTATTAGATTTTTATTAGAAACACACACGGTAAAGCAATTGTAGGGCGACCAGAACGCGACGTAGCGCAAAATATAACACAAAATATTGAATATATAATTGTATAAAGCGAAAGGTAAAAAACGACAACACTCGCGGTATGCTCAATATTAAGAAACTGAACTACGTACCTTTGAGTTTATGATGTATTGTTTGGATGATGATGCAAATTTTGGCGTTGTTGATGATGATGTAGTTGTTTGGTGTTGTTGATGTTGATGATGGAGTTTTTTGTGAGGGATGTTGTTTTTCTCCTTTAAAAAAATAGGGAAGAGCTCAAATTAGCAACAACTTCGTAATTTGTTGGTGGTTGATCCGGCTCGAATGGATCAAAATGTTGGCGTGATACCGATGAGGGGAGAAAAACCAATAAAGAAAGAAAAACAAAATAAAACAAATTTGGTATTAGAATATGTATTTTCAAACTTTATTCGGTAAGTTAATGAGTTTCGAATGAAACAAAACTTTACCTTAATGCGTGCGTGCGAGATCGAAAGCTAGATTACAAGTTAGAAAGCAAGTTTAATCAACGAGAGTTAAAGATATAGTAGAAGAGAGCGAACTCTCCCCTACAATCCGAACTAGGCGAATGAGGCTCCTGGAAGATATGCAGAGAAGATTTCCCCATTGGGCTCCGAAGAGCGGCCAATTAAAGTGGTTAATTGTAATGCTGTAGAAGGGGAAACAATGTATCGAACATATACATTGCCGTAAGCAATGTATCGAACTTAAACAAACACTATATGGTTAAAACGTTGGTTTAATACAAATTATTTGTTTGGGTAAAGTTGATATTTAGGTTTATGTGTTATATAAGATTTTTTTGTGCTGAATTAATTTGGTATATTCTTTTATAGGGTTTTGAAATGGAGAATACTTTGTACACCCTTGGAATGTCATTGAAATATAGAGTTACGAATATAGAATTCGATACAAATTTAGTTAAATATTTGTGGATTTTCGAGGTGTTGTCTATACGGTCATCTTTTCAACTGCTGCAATTGATGAAAGGTGTATCACATTAATCTTCTTGTGTTGGGCACAGATCGGGCAATTAACGTTGATGTTTGTCCAACTATATATTTTAAACTTTTTGGCTTGAGTACAGATTGAACAGCAAGCAGGGCAATCGCACTTATCTCACCTACATACTTCTCCTTTTTTTCTGATGCCAATTCCAAGCAGCTTAGGACACACCGGATACACAAGACTTGGAAATCCGGCGTATCCGAAAAATTTGGTTATGTGTATTTTTGATTATTTTTCGGGAAAAAAATGTGCTTCTTCTTCTTGTGTTGGGCACAGATCGGGCAATTAACGTTGATGTTTGTCCAACTATATATTTTAAACTTTTTGGCTTGAGCACAGATTGAACAGCAAGCAGGGCAATCGCACTTATCTCACCTACATACTTCTCCTTTTTTTCTGATGCCAATTCCAAGCAGCTTAGGACACACCGGATACACAAGACTTGGAAATCCGGCGTATCCGAAAAATTTGGTTATGTGTATTTTTGATTATTTTTCTAATATTATCCACTTTTAATTGGGAACACGCTTTTAAAAAATGGTTTTTCACTGGTCTGCACAGGGGTTTTACGTGTCTCTTTTTTGGTCGTCTGCACAGCAATCTTTCCTTATTTTAGACCACTGTGGTTAGGATGTGTATGAAAATATAGGATTTGTTCCTTGACAAATTTTAACTTATCTCACTGAAGGTTGAAACAGAAAGGAAGCAGCTACCAAAATTTGCTTAGTTTATCACCTAGCTTTTGAGAAAGAAGAAATGTCAAAAGTGCTATAACGATAGCAGACACTTCGATAGCACATCTCATCTCTTATCGTACAGTAAAATTTAGTACAATACAATCCTTGAAATTGTTGTAATTATTTTGACTTTAAGATTGTTTTTTTTTTTTTCTTTTTTGAAATTGGGTGCAACTCAAGAAATTTTTAATTTTATACGAAAATTCTCTTTGTCATTGGTTAATAGTGACTTCAAAATTCATGTAATTAAGATACATACAATTACATTAATGCAACTTTCTGTATTTGGTCAATGGTTTGTAACACCCTTAATTTTCCGATAGTACGGCTTATTGTTGTGTTCAAAAGAGAATTAGTATAATCGATTCTCTATAACGAACAAAGAGGAACAACAAAAACAAACATCAAGAAAAACGCGTGAAGATAGATCTAATTTTGTTCGAAAATTTGTATTTGGAATTGTTGGAGTTGCAGAATTTGGAATTGGTTTTCTTCATCCTTTTATACTATGACACAGAGGCGTGTTACCAGGGAGGTGAGTTAGGCAAAGTTGAAAACTAAGACTTTTCATCTACCGTAATCGGCTTATAATATTTGGCAGGTAATATTTTGTGAAAAAATACCAGAATAATTAATAATTTTTGTCTGTATTACAGAAATAAACTGGAATAGCAAGTAGGGATACACATCCATCCATTCCTCCAATAATTGAAAAGATGATCATCACCCAGAACAAAGTGTGATTTCAAAGAAATGAAGTGGTTTGAAGTGGTGTGGTTTCAAAGAAATTAAGTTTCTTACAGTAAATAAATTTTGGAAATATGTGATGAATTTTTATTGTGCCTATAGGCTGATGCAAAATATATTAGTGCAAAATACAAAAATGCATTATCATGGTCTGAGGACATAAATTATAGGAGATATAAATTTTCAGTGTAGCCATTTATGAACACGTCCCCTACAAACCGGATAATTCAAAACATATTGGAATTGAATTAGATGGAAAAGGGCGTGTATTTAGGATTTTATGTCCTTGGAATGATATGTTCCAGTATGTTTTCCATCTTCATCTTTCAAAGTGTAATAATGATTACCTAGTTTTTGGACTACTGTTGCTTTTATAAACATTGGAGACAATTTGGAGTTGAAGCATTTCTGCAAACTGCTTTGAGCAAAATTTCTGCGGAAGACAGTTTGACCGACGTTGAATACCCTAGGTCTTGTACGCAAGTTATAAGTTTTCTGATTCCTTTCGTATGCTTCTTTTATGTGCCTTCGTAAATCATGGCGTATCATGTCCAATTGGTCATCTCTTTTTAGAGTCACACTAGGTTCGTTTAACAAACTTAATTTTCTTAATAGGTCGTACGATGACCCATGGGTGACCATATCAAACCCATATAGAGCGTGATAGGGTGAACATCTAATGGACTGATGAACAGTGTTTCTCAAGGCGCAACTGATTGCTGTAAGATTCTGATCCCATTGTTTTTGATCGTTCTTTAGATACGCTCGAATCCCAGCAATCAATGAGCGATTAACCCGCTCGGAGGCGTTTGACTGCGGCGAATATAGGGCAGTGTACGTATGTTTAATTCCGAGGGAAGTCAGAAAAGCATTAAGTTCGTTAGAGCGAAACTGCGTACCATTGTCACTCACTATGTATTCAGGAACACCATAGACGTGGAAAATGTGTTTCTGCAAGTATTCTTGGATTGCACTGCTGGTAAACTTACGCAAAGGGCAAATCCAGTGAAATTTGGATAAGTGATCCAAAACTATTAGTAACCCAATATGACCGGATTTACTTCTAGGATATGGTCCTAAAATGTCTATATATAGACGCTGGAATGGACGACAAGATTCAGTGAAGTTACCCATTGGAGGTTTCAGGACTGTATTTGGGGCTTTTGTTTTCTTACAGACTTCACAATTGCGAATATATTCCCGTACATCACGCACCATACCTGGCCAATAGAATGTCCTTCGGAGTAGCTCAAGGGTTTTTGCCATTCCACAGTGGGAAGCAACCGGTACGTCGTGAGCTTTAAAAATAACATCTTCCCGAAGTTTGGAAGGGATCCATAGCTTCCAAGCTTGGTTTTCTTGGGATTCATCCCCCGAATAATGGTCTGTTCGAAAATATATATATTTGTCAATAACTTTGACATCGGGATATATGTTTTCATTTTTCAACACCTGTTTCTTTAAGTCCTGGTAATCCTCGTCGTTATCAAAACATGGTGATTCTAGGTCTATGCCAGGCTCAGAAAGTTCCAAGCTACTAATTTCTTCTTCAGGAATGCGGGATAATGCATCGGGGACCACATGATCACTACCTTGTCTGTGGCTAATGGAAAACTTGTAGGGCTGAAGTTTGAATACCCAGCGTGCAAGCCTACCGCTTAAATCGGGTTGTCTCATTAGCCACAGGAGACTGGAGTGATCAGTGATCACCTCGAATTCCTGCATCTCTAGATAACATCGGAACTTCTTAATGGCTTCCATTGCCGCCAAACATTCCCTTTCCGTAACGGAATAGTTACGCTGAGACTTATTTAGTTTTTTGCTCATAAAAGCAATTGGCTTCTCGTTGCCATATTCATCCAGTTGGACTAGAACTGCACCAATCCCGAAATCGCTAGCATCACAATGAAGGTAGAATTTCCTTGTGAAATCAGGATTGGTGAGTACTGGTGCTGAAGTCAAAAGAGATTTAACCCTCTCAAAAGCCACTTGAGCCTCAGCTGTCCAGTGAAACTTTTTCTTTGTTGAGACCACTTCAGTAATTGGAAATGTTTCTGTTGAGAAGTTCTGCAAAAATCTTCTGTACCAACCGGCAATCCCGAGAAACCCGCGGACCTGCTTTAAGTTCCTTGGTACTGGCCAGTTGATTATTGCAGATATCTTCTCCGGATCAGTTGTTATGCCACCATTTCCAATTACGTAGCCTAAATAATTTACACTGGTCACGCAGAATTTACTCTTCGATACGTTCAATGTGAGATTTGCTTTGCGAAATTGAACAGAAATACGCATTAAAACTTCCAGATGAGATGGAAAATCCTCTGAAATTATGACGAGGTCATCCAAATACCCGAACACTGAATGACGCAAATCTGGCGGAATCAGTTGGTCCATAAGACGACACATTGTTTGAGCGGCATTGCACAGCCCGAAAGGCATTACTACAAATTGATATAGTGGCCTTCCCGGGACTGTGAATGCCGTCAATGCTTTAGATTTTTCATCAAGACTGATCTGCCAGAATGCGTCTTTCAGGTCCAATTTGGAGATTATATTGGCTTTGGGGAGTCTGGACAAAATACCCTCAATATTGGGGAGTGGATAGGCGTCTTTTTTGGTGACAGCGTTAAGTTTTCGAGCATCCAAACAAAGTCGTACTTTGTTTGGTTTTACCACAAGTCGCATGGGAGAGCTCCACGGACTTGTGGATGGCTCGATTACACCTAACTCGAGCATTCTATCGATTTCCCCGAACATTAGTTTTTCTACTGCTGGGGAAACTGGGTAAAAACGCTGTTTAATCGGCTCAGCTTCGCCAACGTCGATAGAGTGCTTTATTAAATCGGTTCTCCCAAGACCTTGTAACTCAAAATTAGGGAAAAGCTTGACAATAGCGTCTAACTGCTGTCTTTCTTGAAGTGATAATGGATAAAATGAGGCATCTGAAGATTTCTGGGGTTCTTCAATATGTGGAAAATCTATTTCCGATAAATTCGGAGAGCTTATACCATTTTTATCTAATGCTATAACTTCTGAAGAATTAACAAGGTTCTGAATCAATTCAAAAGATTTCCAGAAATCTATGCCCAATATGAGGTTTTGTGAAATGGACGGTATAATAAATAATTTTAGACTTTTAGTCCTTCCCCTAAAAGTAACTTCAACATCAATCCATCCTATTACATTTTGGGTCTGACCATCTGCCGTCTTAACAAATGATCTGACAGATTTATAGTTTGGATATTTTGAGAAATTTCGTTCAGACAGTGTACCACCTATACAACTAATATTCGCTCCAGTATCAAGAAGTCCATATTCTTCGATATCACAAAAGGATACTTTTGCGTAATAACGCATGTCCTTTGGATTTGCTGTTATTGTCGAAATACGCATATTTCTGCATAATTTTCTGACTTTATAATAATGTCTTAGACGTACAGTAGACCTCTTAGGTTTTGAAGGGAGTAATATGGCAGAAACATTGAATATTTCATTGCGCTTTTTAATATATAATTCCCATCTCTTGTGAAATGGTTGCTTGGGATATATAATCCGTGAAATGTCAGTGGCAGTATGATTAATAATGTTAGGGTCATAGTTGGGTCGTTTGAGAATCGTAGTAGGGTAGTGCTGCTGCTTGCTGTCAGTAATATCAAGTTTATTGGATACATTTTGGGGTGTTTTTTGTATGTCCGGGTTAAAATTAATTTGAGAGTCAACCTTTAGACAGAGTCCTTGTGTTGACTCATCTGAGGCAGGTTTTTTGGTTGTCTTTTGGAAAGGCAATAAGTACATTGTGGTTTATACACCTTTTTGGCACCACAGCCGTAACAGAATATAGACCTGTCCTCCAGACAATCATGCCAATGGTGTCCGACTTTATCACAATTCCAACATTTTTGAATATCGGTTTTGTGTATAGCCTCTACAACACAAGAGGTTGACGCATCAAAAGGTTCTGATTCTTCGCCTTCAATCGGAGCAACATATCTTCGAAGTACGTTATTCGTATTACTCGACCTCGTAGCAAGATTTTTGCGAACATATTCGTCGCTGAGGAAATTTTCCCTCATTTGGACCAATTTTCTCAAATGAGAAAGTGATCTTATTGGGACATAGAGAAGATCTTGCCGGATTTCCGGCCTCAAATTGCGGGCTATTATTTCTATGAGCTCCTCTTCACACATGGGGGTAGAGAGCCTATCAGCAATTAAAGAAAGTGCGTCGAAGAATGAGTCATATGTTTCCCCTGGCTTTTGCTTTCTACTTCTCATTTCTTCACGTAAATCAAAGGAAGACTTCTGTAGTTTATATTGATTGAGTATGGCTTCACAAAACGAGTCCCAGGCGATAGATTTTACCTGTTTGTGGTACCGCCAGTACCAATCACGGGCTTTTCCTGTCAATAACGTATTTAGGTTACTACATATGACGGTAAAGTCGTCATTGAACGTATCCCTTGTTAAGGTTCTTACTCTGTACAGAAATTCCTCTATTGTTAACCCATTGGGAGAACCATCAAATTTTAAATTCCAATTATTGATGATAGAGGTAATTTTTTCAGGATGCATATTATGGGAATTTGAAGAAAGATACGTAGCAGAAGATAATATTATAGGATTATTGAGGTTACCCTGAGAAGGATCGATATTTGCATTAATTTGCGTTAAATTATTGGCAGAATTTCGATTAGTGTTGGCATTACAATTCTGGGTTGGAATAGATGGGCTATTAACCACATTTTGGATATTTCCATTATTTTGTAAACTTTGAAAAATTCCTGTGTTTTGAAGAAGTCGGGATAGTGTTGTTTCAATCATTTGATTGATTTGGTTATAGTCAACATTATTGTTCACTCCTAAAGGAGGATTTGGTGAAAGGGTTGTATCGAATTGGATTCGATTTGTTGTAGTTGGATTTCGAACTGGAGTCTGCAAAATGTCTACATTTGTTCCTGAGCTTACATTTAACAAAGGGTTTTGAGTTTCTTGAAATATGTTCCGTGAGTGACTCCTAGTATTATAAGATCTGGACATTGCACCTCTGCCTCTAGGTTTTTTCTGAGTGTTCCTCTTACTTTGAACTTGAGATTTTTGAATAATATTTATTGTGCGAAGTTCACTTGGTTCGCATGGTCTTTTACAGGTAGGACATGCGGAAGAGGAAGCTAGGATTGTTTCAATACATATTCGGTGAAATGAATGCGAACATTCACTAATCACTAAGCAATCCTGTCCCTCCAATGTCTCATTGCAGACGTGACAAATATTCGAAAAAGCTGCTGTGGAAGCACTAAGCTGTGGTTCTCCTGGTTGTGGAGATTGTGTAGACTCAGCCATAATGACACTGATATATAATTTTCACACTATATAGGTTTAATATGTGTTCTAAAAAATGTATAATATAATATCTCTGAACCTAAGGGATATGAAAATGAGCAAAAAATTTCCTAAGAAATCATAAACATAGAAGTTTTCACATTAAACAGTTGAGGAGAACTTCCAAGGTAAATATAACTTTGCAGAATAACAAAGAAATTTTATAAATATCTTTACTGAAAATACCGATAATGATGTCTCTTGCTAATATATGGGTAGTATTGAGGAAGAGTGAAAAGCAAACAACTAATAAGAATGGCAAAACAGGTGTATGGAGTCATGAATATGTCTTATACTCTTTAAAAATTGGACAATCCAGCTTAAGGAATATCTTTTCTCCGTCCTTACTGCTTTACATCAGTGGTCATTATTTCGCATCCGCAAACTAATGATGTCCGGTCAGATAAAAGCCGCTGAAAATTAAGTCAACAAAATCTAAATGGTATAAAATATATCCAAAACATTCAGAGAATCAAAATGTCCTTGACGAAATCCTAGAAGATCCTGAAAAGGTTTATAGAAATCTGACGGTCGGATAAATCGAGGTAAACCCCAATTTGCTGAAATTCCAGTATGGTTCTGTAAACAATTCAAAAGCTAGTGGAAGTCATCAATGATTATTTTGAAAAACTCTCATAAGAATATGATCCCTAGAGGAAAGCTGGTATTTAGAGCCAAAAAGGATAAAACTTTTCGGCCCCACGTTGGGCGCCAAATTATGTAATGAACACGAATAAATTCGAGTGAATGCATTTTTAAAGTAATTTCTAGGCATTCGAAGATATTGATATGTGTTGGGACAATGGGAGCCTTTTCGTTTCCTAGCAACAGTCGGGTGGGGGTTTCGTGTCCTTTGCATATCAACCCATGTTCACATCACATTATTATTATAGACTCCCTTTTATTTAAGAAAATATATTAATAAAGAAAAAATGGTCGAATGAAATTTATAAAAAATAATTGAAAATACCCCACAATACAGATAAGTAATATAATGTATGTGTCGGACATTAGTTGATGCCTTACTATAATATACTCTTAGATAGTATTAAGAGCATGCTCAATACTCCTATGCCCTCACCTTCCTTATTTCCTACTGGCATTTTAATATTTACGTAGGAACCCTCATATATATTCATTCCCCCCTATCTAACCCATTTTGCAAGAAGACAACTTTTTATTTAGAAATTCATTTTTAAGCTATATATTATTTTCAAGGCATTATATTTATATGTAGCAATAGACAATAGGATTTTTGAAATTTAAAAAAAAATCATTAATTGTATTACATATTTTAACAATTATCATTAATAATATAAGGTATTTATTTATTGAATCTAAGAACAAGAGAAACACCGCCAACAGTATAAATTATCATTCTCCAAACAAAATCAATATACAGATCATACAACAATAACAATTTATTTTTGGTTTTACATACCCCTTACTCCGTCATGTTGAAGGCCTCCATGCACGAACTGGACCTAGTTTTGGAGAGTGTAAAGTTAATTACAAAACTGATCAATGAATTGATTTTGTATCAATGGATTTCAATGACTTCCAAACTGTTTTACGCTACTACTTTTAAATTTCTATATTTTTACGTTTGTACGAGCGTATACCGAAGGGAAGATTACCCAATTATATTTGATTTGCAATATTAACTTTTCATTAAAAAATTGGTCTAACTTAAAAATTTCTTGATATGTATTATATATATGCAAAAATTAGGCATGAAAATGATTATTAGTTTTTATGATATTTGACATTGTAATATAAAGTTACGTTTTAGGGCAATTTTTGTTCTTGAAATTCATGAACACTATATGGTTAAAACGTTGGTTTAATACAAATTATTTGTTTGGGTAAAGTTGATATTTAGGTTTATGTGTTATATAAGATTTTTTTGTGCTGAATTAATTTGGTATATTCTTTTATAGGGTTTTGAAATGGAGAATACTTTGTACACCCTTGGAATGTCATTGAAATATAGAGTTACGAATATCGAATTCGATACAAATTTAGTTAAATATTTGTGGATTTTCGAGGTGTTGTCTATACGGTCATATTTTCAACTGCTGCAATTGATGAAAGGTGTATCACATTAATCTTCTTGTGTTGGGCACAGATCGGGCAATTAACGTTGATGTTTGTCCAACTATATATTTTAAACTTTTTGGCTTGAGCACAGATTGAACAGCAAGCAGGACAATCGCACTTATCTCACCAAGTATGTAACACTTCTCCTTTTTTTCTGATGCCAATTCCAAGCAGCTTAGGACACACCGGATACACAAGACTTGGCAATCCGGCGTATTTTTCACTGGTCTGCACAGGGGTTTTAAGTGTCCCTTTTTTGGTCGTCTGCACAGCAATCTTTCCTTATTTTAGACCACTGTGGTTAGGATGTGTATGAAAATATAGGATTTGTTCCTTGACAAATTTTAACTTATCTCACTGAAGGTTGAAACAGAAAGGAAGCAGCTACCAAAATTTGCTTAGTTTATCACCTAGCTTTTGAGAAAGAAGAAATGTCAAAAGTGCTATAACGATAGTAGACACTTCGATAGCACATCTCTTATCGTACAGTAAAATTTAGTACAATACAATCCTTGAAATTGTTGTAATTATTTTGATTTTAAGATTTTTTTTTTCTTTTTTGAAATTGGGTGCAACTCAAGAAATTTTTAATTTTATACGAAAATTCTCTTTGTCATTGGTTAATAGTGACTTCAAAATTCATGTAATTAAGATACATACAATTACATTAATGCAACTTTCTGTATTTGGTCAATGGTTTGTAACACCCTTAATTTTCCGATAGTACGGCTTATTGTTGTGTTCAAAAGAGAATTAGTATAATCGATTCTCTATAACGAACAAAGAGGAACAACAAAAACAAAACATCAAGAAAAACGCGTGAAGATAGATGTAATTTTGTTCGAAAATTTGTATTTGGAATTGTTGGAGTTGCTTGAATTTGGAATTGTTTTTCTTCATCCTTTTATACTATGACACAGAGGCGTGTTACCAGGGAGGGTGAGTTAGGCAAAGCTGAAACTAAGTCTTTTCATCTACCGTAATCGGCTTATAATATTTGGCAGGTAATATTTTGTGACAAAATACCAAATTAATTAATAATTTTTGTCTGTATTACAGAAATAAACTGGAATAGCAAGTAGGGATACACATCCATCCATTCCTCCAATAATTGAAAAGATGATCATCACCCAGAACAAATTGGGGATTATATTCTTAGTGAAGTTTCTTGCTGTAAATAAATTTTTCCAATAGGTGAAATTATTGTGCCTAATAAGCTGATGGAAAATATATTAGTGCAAAATACAAAAATTCATTATCATGGTCTGAGGACATAAATTATAGGAGATATCAATTTTGTGTAGGCATTTACGAACACGTCCCCTACAGACTTTAATGGCGGATACGTGGTATCTCTCCCAATTAAATTCGAATTTAACGGCCAAATAGATCTCGGACATTCGAGGACAAATTGTCTACAACAGTTCCTTCGTCACTCCTTAGAAAACCTAATGTTAAAGAAACATATGACAAAGTAGTTCTTGAATATTTAAATTTAGACCATATGAGGCCAGTTTCGACTATGTGGACAAATTCTACAGTTTGTTATTTGCCTCATCATCCGGTCATCAATCCAGATAAACAAACTACAAAACTACGGGTTGTTTTTAATGCTTCTAATCGAACATCAAATGGGAAAAGCCTCGACGACATTTTACACGTCGGTCCGACTCTTCAACCTGATTTGGTCCTCCTAATTTTACGATGGAGATTATATCAATGTGTTTTTAATTGTGAAATTACTCAAATGTATCGTCAGATACGAGTAAATCCAAGTCACACGGGTCTCCAGAGAATTCTTTTCAGGGATTCTCCCAATAATCCTTATTTGCGCTCCCTATTTAGCTATTCGAATTTTATTACAGTTTATTATTTGATAGAAAGACCAATATTTTAATTTACCACGCTCTGATTCAAAGTTATATCAATTATATGGCAATTGCATATGGATACAAAAAAAAACACTCAATTAAAGTCCATACAGAGAATACAGAACAAGGCTATGAGATTAGTTTATAATCTTGCACGAACTTACCCGACGATCTCCTTGTATGGTAAATTCTCCAACGGTATACTACCAATTTAAGGAGTACATAAAATTTACATGTTCAAAACAGTAAACCCTGCTTCCCAAACATTGCTATTTAACTTAAATCAATCTTTGTTTAGTACAACTGTAAGATCTTGACTAGAACTTACCAAATAGAGAATTGAATATAACGGTTGTTTTGAGTTTAATCTTCTACCAAAACAGTTAAAACATATACAAAGAATTGCAATATTCAACAAGTGAAAAAGCGTTAAGTTCGGCCGGGCCGAACTTTAGATACCCTCCACCATAGATATACTGACAGGTACTTGAAATAAAAATATAGGGAAAATACCAAAAAGTGGGCCTATATCGACATTTCCACAAACCGGTTATATAAACCACAAAGTAAACTATAAAACAAATTTCAGAAATTTTTAATGGACAATTATTCTCTCAGCTTTATGGATAATGAGGGCATATGCACTTTGACACGGTTAAAATGGTTCTAGATCCATGTTTCTTTGGATCAAATTGGTTTCAGAAAATGTCGATTTCATCCAAACTTTGGTCATGTTCCAAACTTAGATCAAGTTCGAAGACGGGGAACATCGGTCCACTCCTTCTGGTACCTCCCACACAGGGGCTAGGTCTAAATACGGGTTATAGTTCATATATAGTTCGTCATCGAACCATACGTTCTAGTTTTTTATCTTGATATCCTTCGCAGGTGAAATGAATACAACAGAGTGTTAGAACCAAACAGATAATTATATTAATATAAACTAGTGAAAAAGCGTTAAGTTCGGCCGGTCCGAACTTTGGATACCCTCCACCATAGATATACTGGCAGGTACTTGAAATAAAAATATAGGGAAAATACCAAAAAGTGGACCTATACCGACATTTCCACAAACCGGTTATATAAACCACAATGTAAACTATAAAACAAATTTCAGAAATTTAAATGGACAATTATTCTCTCAGCTTTATGGATAATGAGGGCATATACACTTTGACACGGTTAAAATGGTTCTAGATCCATGTTTCTTTGGATCAAATTTGTTTCAGAATATTTCGATTTCATCCAAACTTTGGCCATCTTCCAAAATTAGTTCAAGTTCGAAGATGGGGAACATCGGTCCACTCCTTCAGGTACCTCCCACACAGGTCTAAATACGGGTTATAGTTCATTATCGAAACGTACGTTCTAGTTTTTTATCTCGATATCCTTCGCAGGCGAAATGATTACAACAGAGTGTTAGAAACAAACCCAAAACACGGAAAAACAGATAATTATATTAATATAAAAAATGGGGTTATATGGGGACTACGCCTAAAAGGGGTTGACTATTAATAATTTTTGGTAGGGAGATTTGTTTCCATATACGGCTACAAAATACCAAATTTCAGTGATTTCGGTTGAAAAACGGGCTCAAGAACCTCCAAATGCCGATATTTGGGGGTACCTTTATACGGGGGCTAACAGAAAAAAATTTACTTATATTTATAATTTTTAGTGGATATATTTGGTACCCAATAAGAACCCAATATACCAAATTTCAGCGAATTCGGTTGAAAAACGCGCTCAAGAACCCCAAAATACCGAAATTTGGGGGTACCCTTATATGGGGGCTACCAGAAAAAATGGACTTATATTTATATTTTTAGTGGAGATATTTGGTACCCAATAAGAACCCAATATACCAAATTTCAGCGAATTCGGTTGAAAAACGCGCTCAAGAACCCCAAAATACCGAAATTGGGGGGTACCCTTATATGGGGGCTACCAGAAAAAATGGACTTATATTTATATTTTTAGTGGAGATATTTGGTACCCAAAAATAACCCAATATATAAAATTTCAGCGAATCCGTTTAAACCCAAAATACCGAAAATTGGGGGTACCCTTATATGGGGGGCTAATGTAATAAGATCGACTTTTACTTTTGGTTGGCTTGCTAATAGAGCAAGCTTGATGGATGTCAGCAAAAGTCTGACTTCTTTATTTTTCCTTTTCGTATTTATAATAAAATTCTTAATTCTAACAAAAATTCTTAAATCTAGATATCACTCAATACTCTTTTCTGTTAACCAATCAGAAAAGAGTTCTTACAAATCTATTTTACAATGAAGTATATTTGTATGTGTGTATGTGATATTTTTACATATGTTGTCATGCATTTCATATTTTCATTCATATTCATATTTTGGAATTTCACTCAATCAAATTTACTATTGGGATATTCTTCATTCCCATTGGCCGAACTCTGATTCATTACAATATTATTTGAGTTTCCAATTGGAAACTCTAAACTGTCGCCCAACATATGAGTAAGCATGAAGCAATGAACTTCATATGAGTAGCGCTTAGAAAACAAAGAAACAATGAAAGCAATGAACTCGTTGTGGCACTGACCAACTCAACAAAACAAAATATTGAACATCAAAATGCATGGCAACATAATGTGATGGTGACACACTACACCCTCACCCTTAAAATAAATGTATACAATTTTTTTTGTGTGCATAAACAAATTGTGTGCATTTTATGACAAATTGTTTAGGTTTCAAGTAACAAATAATTTTTGTTTCTTTTTCTCTTTTTTTATAAGTAGTTATAATTACATAATTATTTTCATTGAATATGATCTTAAGTGGGCTAAGTAATTTTCTTTGTTCTTTTTTTTATTTTTTTTTTTGTATTTGGTAATACAATATTTTTTGGTTACATTCATACATATTAAGTGTTTTGTTTAAAAATATTTTGGCTTAAGATTAGTTTTGATATTTCTTTAACAAATTCTTATGATATGTTTTCTCTTTGTTATTAATTCTTATAGTTACATTTAAATTTTCAATATTGATTACTTCATATGGACCATGATAAGGTGATTCATTTTTCTGCTATTCTCCTTTTTAACTAAAACTAAATCTCCTATTTTAATATGTATTCTATTTGTATTACTTAATGAATTTAAACTTCTCTTAATTTTAGTCTGTTCAATTATATTTTTAGCATTCTCTAATGAAACTTTTAACCTAAGCTTCATTTCCTTAGCATAATTTTCTGTATCATATATTTGTTCATTATTCATTACTTTTTCGCCTGGCATTGTTGGTAATTTTCCGAAAATTAATTCAAATGGTGAATACCCTGTGTCAACATGTGGCGTTATGTTGTATGCAAAAGCATAATACGGTATCCATTCACTCCAATTATCATTATTAACAAAAGTAAGAAAATATTCATTAAGGACTCTATGATTTCTTTCTACTGAACCTACTGTTTCATGATGGTAAGGTGTGGAAAATTTCTGTTCTATATTCAACAGTTTACACATCTCATCCATCAGTTCATTAACAAATTCTGAGCCTCTGTCAGATTTTAGAGTCTTATTATATATTTTGTTAATTCACATTGCATAGTTAAAATATATCTATAATTATCTGAGGGTCTCAACGGTCCTACAGTGTCAATTACCACTGTATCAAAACTGCTTAATGGCGTATCAGTTTTCATTAATGGTTCTTTGGTATGTCTAATCTGTTTATTTCTTTGGCACAAATCGCATGAAGATACGTATTTTTTACCATTTTGCACATATTTTTCCATATATATTTTTGTTTAAGTTTTAATAATGTTTTTCTTACTCCAAAATGACCTCCGCATGGTGTATCATGATATAATTTTATCAATTCATATTTTTCTTTTTCATTAAAGATTTTTCGAGGATTTTCATATAAAAGAATTCTGACGTCACTATTTTTCAAATATTTATTCATTTTTTCTTTAAACTTCCCATGGGTTATTATTTCAAATATTTCGTCACTTTTACTAAGTGCGAAATTCTTAATACTCAATCTGCTTAACTCAGATGATAGTTTCTTCAAAATATTATCTAGATAATAAGGATTATCACTACATCTTATGGCCAATTCGTTCACAGAATGATTATCAAGAAAAGTGAATTCTTTTGTCGACTCATTAATTATAAATTTTAATTTTTAAGCTAGCTTTATATCTTTAATGGATGTACATTCCAATACTTTGAGTTGATCAGGCTCATCAGGATATGTCATCTCATTTTCTTTATTTATAATATTGCGCAATTTATTTTTCATTCCTCGTGTTATCACCAGCGATTTCTTAATGTTTTCATCAATATTCTGAGGTATCATTGTTTTTAATATATCGGAGTCTATTTTTATACGTGAAAGTGCATCAGCATTAGTATTATTAATTCCTTTTTTATACACAATTTCAAAATCATAGTCTGATAATTCTAATTTAATTATTGTCAATTTGGAACTTGGATTCTTTTGAGAAAACAATGAGACTAGTGGACGATGATCCGTAACCACTATAAATTTCCTACCGTAAAGATAAGGATGGAAAAATTGAATTCCCCAATGTATACCTAATAATTCCTTTTCAATAACCGGCTTATTTTTCTCATGCTTGTTCAAAGAACGACTCGCATAAGTTATTGGTCTATCGTTTCCTATCTCACCCTGCGATAGCATTGCACCCAAAGCGAAATCAGAAGCACCAGTAGTTAAAATAAAAGGTTTATCGAAATCTGGATACTGTAAAATTGGTGGTGTTATCAACCTATTTTTAAGTGTCTCAAATGCTTTTTGACATTCTTCTGTCCATTCAAATTTAGTATTCTTCTTAGATAATGAATTCAAACATGTAGTTATTTCTGCAAAATTTTTAATGAAACGTCTATAGTAATTACAAAATGTTACGAATCTTCTAACATCATCCGCGTTCTTCGGAACCGTATATTTTGTTATCGCATCATATTTTGAAGGATCTGGTCTAATTCCATTAGGAGTTATCAAGTGACCTAAATAAATAACTACTACTTCTGATTTCAAAAAACAACACTTATTAGGGCTTAGTTTCAAATAGTATCTATCAAGTACCTTAATGAGATTCTCATTGTGGTGTTTGAAACTACATCCAAAAACTATTATGTCATCAACATAAAGAAATGCTTCAGACTCTAAACCAGATAAAGCTATAGTCAACATGCGTTGAAAACTGTTAGATGATATTTTGAGACCAAAGGGTAATCTCGTATATTGATAATGACCATTAGGTGTTGAAAATGCTGTTAGTGGCCTCGTTTTACAATCAAGTTCAATCTGATGAAAAGAACTAGTCATATCTAACGTTGAAAAATATTTCGCTCTACCTAATCTATCCAAAATATCGTCCAAACGAGTTAATGGAAACTTGTCATTAACAATCTTATCATTAAGTTTCCTAAAATCAACAACTAATCTCCATTTCTGCAAATCTGTTTGCCCTTTCTTTGGAACTAATAGCAATGGTGCATTATAAGGACTAACTGACGGTTCAATTACTCCACTCTTCAAAAGATCTTGTACTTGAGCATTTATTTCTTCTATATGTGCTTGTGGTAATCTATAATTCTTTATATAAACAGGACTTTTGTCTTCTAGGTTAATTTTCTGGTTATAAAAATTGTTCGTAGTTAAATCTTCATCTTCAAGATGGAATGTCGACTGATATTTCTTCAATATAGTTACAATTTCTTTCCTATGACTTTCGCTTAAATCATCCAAATTAATTTAGCTTATTAACCTCTCAAAACGTTCGTCAGTATAACTACCTTGTAAGTAACAATGGTTGACTGTAAGTATATCATAATTGCTCAAAGGAACTGTTTCTAATTTCATATGATCTATCGTCATGTCTTGGTCAGTAACGTTCAGTAATTTGATATGCTTATTTCCATCTTTCGGAATTATAGAATTAGCTAAAAACACACCTTTCGTAATTTCCCTATTTAATACTACTGCGTCTTCTACCAAATTGATGGTAAAAGGCAGAATGATTTCACTCCTCTTTGGCACAACTACCTGATTAATTTTGAAAGAACTATCATGTATAGGAATTGTGATGCTTTCACTATTTAAATTAAAGGTTAGGATATACCTGTCATAATCAACATTACATTTATACTTTGATAGAAAATCTCTACCTAAAATCCCATCTGTACTAAGTGGAATATCATTTGATACTAGCTGGATACTATGTTCAATAACCATACCATTTATATCTATTTTAACTTTAGTTGACCCAAAAGATTTAATAACTTCCCTCGAAATGCCTGTTAGATTGCAGTATTCATCTGGATTTTCCTCATATCGGTACAAAAATTTTTCCTTACATAAAGAAATATCTGCACCTGTATCAATCAAGAAAGTGAGTGGATAATCTACATCTATTATATTCAATCTCACATAATTTTTGAGGTTAGATGATATACTGAAAATGTCTCTGTTTTTTATTGTGTGTTCTCCGAAGACGAAGGTCTTGGGGTCTCCGGAACTTGAAAGTTTCCCTGATCTTGTACCTGGTTAACATTATAATCCCTACTATTGTAGTTATTGTTGTTTCTGTAATTGTTGCCATTATTATTGTTATTCTTCCAATTTTTATTATTATTGTTGTTATTACGTCCATTCTTGTTATAATTTTTGTTGTTTTTATTCCCTTTATTTCGGTTGTAGCCATTATTATTGTTATTGTTACCGTTATTGTTGTTGTATCGTTTGTTATTATTATTGCCGTTATTGTAATATTTCTTTTTACCATGTTTATTATCCCTATTAGCTTGTGCATTATGGTACATCACATCTTTCTGTTTTGTACGAGATACGTATCTTTCTGCAATTCGCAAAGCATCGGCAAATGTCGATACACGACTAGCCTCAATAGTTGAAACAATCTGTTGATCCTGAAGTCCATTCAAGAACGTATTGAATGCTGTCAGGTTATTAGTAGCTATTATTGCATCCCTACATTGCTCACCTAAATCAGAAATTTGAATCTCATTGAGCTCAGAAACAAGACTTTCTATTTTATTAGCGAAACCTTGCAATTTGTTGTTTCTTTGAGTTAAACCGGACAACTCATTCAAAACAGCATTGGAAGACTTTACGGGCTTATAGGCCGTCTTCAAGGCAGATATTAAATCATTGATATTCTTTGGTATTCCTTTCTGTTTAATCCTATTCTGGACCCGACTATCTAACCTTGAGCAAAAAACATATTTAAAGAAGAATTCTTTCTTTTCATTAGGAATTGTTTCGTATACTAACTCTAGGTTAGCAGTGAAACTTTCCAAATCTTCCTTTTTGCCTGTAAAAACCGGTACTAGAGCAACGATAGTTTTTAAATCATTAGTCTCCATTTTTTCTACTACCTCGTTGAAATCCGTCTGTAGGTTTACAATTTCTAATTTCTTTTTCTCTATTGTTTCCCTCGTATAAGGCTTGCCTAATGATTTTTTAGCATTCGATAACAAAATTTCTAACGATTTGGCAACCCTATGCCTGAGTAAACGTGATAAAGTTTGCAGCTGATCGCGACTTGTTATTATTCTTAAAATATCGATTGTCTTTTAACAAAAACATTTGTCATCTCGTATGCAAAGTGTAATTTATTGCGGGAAGGTGATTTTTTTTTAAATTTTCCCGGGTTAATAAAATTATTGCGTTTTTTGAGATATACGCATATTACGTAATTTATTTTCGGCTGTCTTCTTTTGTTGGATACGAATTAACGTTGTTGCTGCTGTTGCATTTGCTGTCATCTTATTGCTTTTCCTGCCATTATCTGTTGCTGTTGTTGTTTTTCTTGAATATGCCTGCTACCAAAACAACTTGTGGTTCTTGTAATGAGTCCGTAACAAAGACTCAGGGAACTATTAAATGCAAAATATGTGATGATTGGTTTCATGCAACTTGTGTTAAATTATCTGACAAAGAACTTGCGGCATATAAGGCAATAAGGATCAGTGCTTATATCTGCCCATATTGTGATTCTAGACTTGTGAATGGCCATAATAGTGCGACTAATGATTTCGAGAACCTTAACAAGAAACTTGATGCTTTTACAGCCAGTCATCATGATGAATTAAGTGATATTAAGTCGGCTATAGACAGCATGAACAACCAACCAAGCCCTGGAGCAAGAAAATGAAACTTTGTGGGCAGAAAATAATTCCCTACATCATAGACTGAATCGTTGTGATTTCCTCGTCAGCGGTCTTCCTGATGGTTTGGATGACTTAGTGGCCGTGGTAATATCTCTTGCTGCTTTTTTTAATGTGGAAATAATGCGTCGTGATGTCGGTTTAGCTTGTTATATTAACAAAAGGAGGCATGTACTGGTGAAGCTAAATTGTGCAGAATTTCGTGACGAAATTATGCGTCAATATTTTAAAAGTCGTTCACTAAAACTTGGGGACGTCCTTCCTGGTGATGGTGCCGATATTAACAAACGAATATATTTGAATGACCACTTTTCACCTGCTGCCAGCAATCTTAATAATATATGTAGTAAGCTTCGGAAGCAAAATGTTATTATGAAATATAAAATCCTGAATGGTGAAAATGGTACCAAAGCCACAATTATTATGCCCGATGGTAAAAAGCTGGTGCGTGATGCTAATGGATGTTCGTTGTTGCTGTCTGAACAGACTACGACTTTAGACTGATTTTTCCCATTCCATATATACATATTTGTAAACCAGGATGTAGTTATCTCTCAAATTCAATTTTATTGCCTCTATGAGGTATTTTTTCTACTATTTTCTAGTACTAACTACATCTTGGTGCATTCTCTTTTTAATTTTTTTTATCAGATCGATGTTTTAATTCTTTTTTTTTGGATCTCACATCTTATATTATAATGCGATTAGCTGTGTAATGAATTAAAGTTGTATTTATAATGAATTTAATTTTCTTCAATTTACTTTACTTATCTCAAATTCTAATCTGGTTCCCCGTCTTTAAATTTCAAATATATTTTGATGCCTTTTAATCAGAATCTAGGTCCAATAGTAAGTGGCAATTCTTATTTAAAATCATTATTCTTTCAATATAAAAATAATTTAAATGTAGCTCATTTAAACTGTAGAAGTATGCGACCTGTTACAAAGCTGGATGAGTTAAAGAGCCTAGTAGGACAAAATACTTTTGACATTATGGCAGTCTCTGAAACATGGCTTGTTCCTGAGATTCTAGACTCTGCGGTTTCTAGTCCGGGCTACAACTTCTGCCGTGCTGATCGTCAGATGCAAAGCAGAGGTGGTGGTGTAGGGATATATTTATCTAAGAGTCTTAAATTTAAAGTTATTTTTAAAACGTCAATTTACCATTGTGAATCATTGTTTGTAGAGTTACAGTTTCAGAGTAGTATTTGCCTTCAGGTGATATTGATTTGTTCGAAAGCCTCCATTGTGATTTTTTGGCAGAGTACAGAGACATTGTTATTCTTGGCGACTTTAACTGCGACTTGTTCAACCCTAATAAGGCTAATTTGTTTCGCGCCCTATGCACTCGATTAAATTTGAGCATTGTTCATAACTCTAGACCCTCACTTTTTGACCTCGGTAGCCGTTCTACATCCTTAATTGACTATATGCTAATCAGCAATCCTTCTATGGTAGCTTACTCAGATCAGATTCAGTCTCCTGCTATATCAGACCATGCCTTTATTTTTGCATCGCTTGCAATAAAATCTTATTTTTCACCTGATTTCATTGAATACAGGGACTATAATAGCATTGATTGGAATGGTCTGTGTGCGTTTCTTGGAACCGTTGAACCTGACATGTTTTTTGGAAATATTGATGTGGATTCTAAATGTGATTCTATATGTTCTCTTTTGGATTCCCTTTTTTCATTTGTTCCTATTGTTAAAAAACAAATTAAATATTCGTTTGATCCATGGATGTATTCTAGAGATGTAAGATTTGCCAGGTCATTAAGGGATTTAGCTTTTTGGTCTTTTCAAAACAATCGATCAGAAGATAATTGGCGGATATATTGTAAATACCGCAATAGAGCCAAAGCTATCATTCGTCGGGAAAGAAGATACCACTTCTCAAGGCTATATAGAGGAATGGATTCTCGTGGGTTATGGAGAATATTAAAGGGTTCTGGATGCGTTGGCAATGATCACGAGCATATTGATATGGATGTGAATATGATAAATGAATTTTTCTCTAGTACACCTTCCAGTCCTGATGTTTCTACCATTGATATAGAAAGCTTTACTGAATTTGATACATCTTTCTCGTTTCGTTGCGTGGATGAATCCGAACTTTTAGATGCTTTATGTAGGGTGAAGTCTAAATCAATAGGAGTTGATGGAATCCCCATTACATTTATTAAAATCGTTTTCCCCTATATATCTGAGATCATCTTGGACTTGGTAAACGCTATATTAACTTCGTCTACTTTTCCCCTATGTTGGAAAACTGCTCGAGTGGTACCACTACCTAAATGCCGCTCGGTTAATGAACCAGGTGATCTCAGACCTATATCAATTTTACCAGCACTGTCGAAGGTTATGGAGTATATTATTAAGAAACAAATGCTTGAGGTTTGTTCATCTAGAATTTGTGATTCTCAATATGCTTTCCGTCAGGGTTACAACACCACTCATTTGCTTCTTAAAATGACTGATTCTATCCGTGAATTCATTAATGAGGACAAATTAAGTGTTTTGGTATCATTAGATTTGTCTAAAGCATTCAATTCTATTGATCATGATAAGCTTGTATGGAAACTTAAGAATAACTTTGACTTTTCTAAATCAGCCTGCAAGCTAATATTGTCTTATTTGAGAGATCGGAGTCAGTTTGTTGTTCTAAATAGTGCCAAATCTAATTCTTGTTCTTTATTTTCTGGTGTACCCCAAGGATCTGTACTTCGACCACTGCTTTTTATTTTATATGTGAATGACCTTGCTCTTCACACAAACACTTCAAGCTGTACGACATATTTATTCGCTGATGATATTTTCCTGCTTCTTAATGGTAGTCCTAAATCTCCTAACACTTTTGAAAGGGACATAAACTTGAATCTAGATCGCTTTGTTGATTGGGCAAACAGAAATGTTCTGAATGTAAACCCGTTAAAAACTAAAGCTTTGTATTTTAGGAAAAATGACCGAGCATATCCTCTAAATATTTATATAGGTCAAGAAAGAATTGATTTTGTACACCACCATAGATGTCTAGGTGTTATAGTTGATTGTGAACTATCCTTTAAATCCCATATTGATGCATTGACCGGTAAAGTATGGGGCACATTACGTAGGATTTATTCGTCTAATTTGTACTTAAATCATCGGATAAAGCAAATTCTAGCTAATTCCCTTTTAATGTCTCAGGTTTTATATGGACTTGAAGTATATTCTGGGACAATTGCTTTTAATATGGAAAGAGTAAAACGGATTGTAAATTCTATAACGCGGTTTGTCTATAATCTCAGGCGAGATAGTCATGTGTCACGATATGTTAAGCAGTTTCTAGGGTGTTCCTTTGACATGTTTGTTAAATATCGTTGCTTATTCCTTTTTTATAAAATAATTAAAAATGATTCCCCCGTATCCTTGAGAATTTTATATATACATATAAACATATCTTCGCAAGATCTTTTTTGGTTAGAGTTGCGAGATGTTGGAATACCCTTCCACTTGAATTACGTGTTTTTTCACATATTAACAATGTTTTCCGTTTAAAAGTTCTATGTCATTTTGACAATTCCCTACAATAATGTGTGGATATTCTTATACATGTGCGGCTTATTGGATATATGTTAAAATCTATATTTGTTTTTATGGCTGGGGAGCCTTCATTCTATTTTTATCAAAGTAAAATTAGTTATATTTATTTAGGTTTAATATATAATGTATCTCAGGCTATGTATATTTGTCAGCTGATACGTATTAATGGCCTTAAGGCTTTGTATCATAAATGAATTTGAAATAAAAATAAATAAAATAAAATAAAATAAATAAAATCGTATCCATGGTACCAAATCAGTGATGTGTGAGTGGACTTATTGCTATTACAATTTTACAATATTAATCATTTTTTTTTTACAATATACGATATTAATCATTAATATATTTTTGAAATTATTGCAACGCGCTTAATCGAGCTTGTTGCTTACGTGCTTGCTTCTTTACATATTTCTTTAAGTACTTAACAATAACCACCAAAGTTATTATAATGCGCTAATACTGACGGCTGTTGGTGCATTGGCCGTAGCCTGTATCACCTCGCTTATTTTTGTTTGGGTACTTCCCATGATTATCAAAATATATTTTTGTTTTCATAAACTCATAACATTTTTCTTTTTGTTTTTATTTAATTTTTAATGAAGTCATATTATATTTTTTTTTGTTATTGGTTTTTTTTTTTTTAAATTATAGTCTGTTGACCACGAGCGCAACGCGCTTACTGGTCCTAACGTCTGCAGATTGATGCAGCGTTTTATTTATTCTTCTGATTTCTGGTGCTGAGATAGTTCCTTAAGAGGAAATCTATCTCATCGATGCGTGTCCAGAGCCTGGAAGCACGTTCCCAGGGAGGTGGCGGATCAGCATTTATCTCTCGTATCAGGAGAGCTCTCTCTTTTTTTAATCTCCACGTGTAACCTCCTCTCGTCCTTGGTCTGCTCACCTTCGGGATCTTTATTTCATCCTCTGTCCTACTCAGCCTGTTTCTCTTCCTATATTCATCTATGGTTAGTGGCTGCGGTCCCGACATTAAGTGTTTTCAATCCACGATCCACGGCTTGGATCGGAATGCCCGGACAGTATGGCAGTGTCTTCAAATTTTTTTTTTTTTTATTTAACTGCGGATAGAACGCAGGAACTGCGGATGGAACGCAGGATACTTGCTGACTAGAGAGCAAGATTTGGCAGGATCGCCATGTAATAAGATCGACTTTTACTTTTGGTTGGCTTGCTAATAGAGCAAGCTTGATGGATGTCAGCAAAAGTCTGACTTCTTTATTTTTCCTTTTCGTATTTATAATAAAATTCTTAATTCTAACAAAAATTCTTAAATCTAGATATCACTCAATACTCTTTTCTGTTAACCAATCAGAAAAGAGTTCTTACAAATCTATTTTACAATGAAGTATATTTGTATGTGTGTATGTGATATTTTTACATATGTTGTCATGCATTTCATATTTTCATTCATATTCATATTTTGGAATTTCACTCAATCAAATTTACTATTGGGATATTCTTCATTCCCATTGGCCGAACTCTGATTCATTACAATATTATTTGAGTTTCCAATTGGAAACTCTAAACTGTCGCCCAACATATGAGTAAGCATGAAGCAATGAACTTCATATGAGTAGCGCTTAGAAAACAAAGAAACAATGAAAGCAATGAACTCGTTGTGGCACTGACCAACTCAACAAAACAAAATACTGAACATCAAAATGCATGGCAACATAATGTGATGGTGACACACTACACTACCAGAAAAAATGGACCTATATTCATAATTTTTTGTGGAACCTATTTAGAACTCAATGTATTAAATTACAGCCAATTTGGTGGAAAAAGTACCCAATAGGAACCCAATGTACCAAATTTCAGCGAATTCGGTTGAAAAGAGACCAACAATACGTCGATTAAGTTGTTGGTGTCTGCCCGGGTGATGAACCTCACCCATTTAATTTCTCCCACCGGATCCGCTTCAACGGACGCAGCTTCGCAATTTGAAGGTATGATGCTAGCCGATCCGCAATTCTTCCGAGCGTCGCGGGTTGCCTTGGTGTTGGGTGCCGAAGTGTACCCCAAAATCATGAAAACACAAACATATACTACACCGGGAAGCCTATGGGCCTAGTTGACCATCTTCGGATGGATTGTGTCGGGTCCATGCCCCATGTAATTCTACTTGGGTCTTTGCCAGAACGCTTGCCCGTCCAGATGTTTTTTGCGCAATTTAAAACTTTTTTTTTGGGAAAAAATTAATAAAAAATGAAAAAAATTTAATCGAAATATTTTATAGTAAATTTTGAATAATTAAATTGCAACATAGTGAGATGTTGCAAGGCCGGCGGCAAATGTTTAATCTAAACCTATTTTTTATTAATTTCATTCCTTTTGTACGTTAGAATTTGACTACATACTATTTGTATGCATCTTTGTGAATACATCACAATTTGAAACTATTCGGTCCAGTAATTAATGTATGACAATTTTCAAAATCAAAGCAATGCAGTGTAGTTCAAGGAGTTGTCGAATAATTTTCATCGAGAAATCAATGATTGCATCTCCAAGTAAAATTGCTGCATTCCAAAAAATCCAAAAGTCTTAACACTATTATCACTATTATTTATGCCATACGTATTCTTCTTTGATAGGAAAACGTATTATTTGATAGAAAGACCAATCTTTTAATTTACCACGCTCTGATTCAAAGTTATATCAATTAAATGGCAATTGCATATGGATACAAAAAAAAACACTCAATTAAAGTCCATACAGAGAATACAGAACAAGGCTATGAGATTAGTTTATAATCTTGCACGAACTTACCCGACGATCTCCTTGTATGGTAAATTCTCCAACGGTATACTACCAATTTAAGGAGTACATAAAATTTACATGTTCAAAACAGTAAACCCTGCTTCCCAAACATTGCTATTCAACTTAAATCAATCTTTGTTTAGTACAACTGTAAGATCTTGACTAGAACTTACCAAATAGAGAATTGAATATAACGGTTGTTTTGAGTTTAAGCTTCTACCACTACAGTTAAAACATATACAAAGAATTGCAATATTCAACAAGTGAAAAAGCGCTAAGTTCGGCCGGGCCGAACTTTAGATACCCTCCACCATAGATATACTGACAGGTACTTGAAATAAAAATATAGGGAAAATACCAAAAAGTGGGCCTATATCGACATTTCCACAAACCGGTTATATAAACCACAATGTAAACTATAAAACAAATTTCAGAAATTTTTAATGGACAATTATTCTCTCAGCTTTATGGATAATGAGGGCATATGCACTGTGACACGGTTAAAATGGTTCTAGATCCATGTTTCTTTGGATAAAATTTGTTTCAGAAAATTTCGATTTCATCCAAACTTTGGCCATGTTCCAAACTTAGTTCAAGTTCGAAGACGGGGAATATCGGTCCACTCCTTCTGGTACCTCCCACACAGGGGCTAGGTCTAAATACGGGTTATAGTTCATATATAGTTCGTTATCGAACCGTACGTTCTAGTTTTTTATCTTGATATCCTTCGCAGGTGAAATGAATACAACAGAGTGTTAGAACCAAACAGATAATTATATTAATATAAACTAGTGAAAAAGCGTTAAGTTCGGCCGGTCCGAACTTTGGATACCCTCCACCATAGATATACTGACAGACACTTGAAATAAAAATATAGGGAAAATACCAAAAAGTGGACCTATACCGACATTTCCACAAACCGGTTATATAAACCACAATGTAAACTATAAAACAAATTTCAGAAATTTAAATGGACAATTATTCTCTCAGCTTTATGGATAATGAGGGCATATACCCTTTGAGACGGTTAAAATGGTTCTAGATCCATGTTTCTTTGGATCAAATTTGTTTCAGAAAATTTCGATTTCATCCAAACTTTGGCCATCTTCCAAAATTAGTTCATGTTCGAAGATGGGGAACATCGGTCCACTCCTTCAGGTACCTCCCACACAGGTCTAAATACGGGTTATAGTTCATTATCGAACCGTACGTTCTAGTTTTTTATCTCGATATCCTTCGCAGGTGAAATGATTACAACAGAGTGTTAGAAACAAACCCAAAACGCGGAAAAAACAGATAATTATATTAATATAAAAAATGGGGTTATATGGGGACTACGCCTAAAAGGGGTTGACTATTAATAATTTTTGGTAGGGAGATTTGTTTCCATATACGGCTACAAAATACCAAATTTCAGTGATTTCGGTTGAAAAACGGGCTCAAGAACCTCCAAACGCCGAAATTTGGGGGTACCCTTATATGGGGCCTACCAGAAAAAATGGACTTATATTTATATTTTTAGTGGAGATATTTGGTACCCAATAAGAACCCAATATACCAAATTTCAGCGAATTCGGTTGAAAAACGCGCTCAAGAACCCCAAAATACCGAAATTTGGGGGTACCCTTATATGGGGGCTACCAGAAAAATGGACTTATATTTATATTTTTAGTGGAGATATTTGGTACCCACTAAGAACCCAATATACCAAATTTCAGCGAATTCGGTTGAAAACGCGCTCAAGAACCCCAAAATACCGAAATTTGGGGGTACCCTTATATGGGGGCTACCAGAAAAAATGGACTTATATTTATATTTTTAGTGGAGATATTTGGTACCCAAAAAGAACCCAATATATAAAATTTCAGCGAATCCGTTTAAACCCAAAATACCGAAAATTGGGGGTACTCTTATATGGGGGGCTACCAGAAAAAATGGACCTATATTCATAATTTTTTGTGGAACCTATTTAGAACTCAATGTATTAAATTACAGCCAATTTGGTGGAAAAATACGACCAAAACCCCCAAAAAACTGAAAATTAGGAAGTACCGTTATATGGGGGCTACCAGAAAAAGTGGACCTATATTTATAATTTTTTGTGGCGACATTTAGTACCCAATAGGAACCCAATGTACCAAATTTCAGCGAATTCGGTTGAAAAACGTGCTTAAGAACCCCAAAATTCCGAAAATGTGGGGGTACCCTTATATGGGAGCTATGCCTAAACGTGGACCGAACTTGACCTGCCTGCAGACAAAAGACAACCCTATGCAAAATTTCAGCACCCTATCTAAATTCCTTCGGAAGATAGCGTGATTACAACAGACGGACGGACATGGCTAGATCGTCTTAGAATTTTACCCTGATCAAGAATATATATACTTTATAGGGTCGGAAATGAATATTTCGGTGAGTTACAAACGGAATGACAAAATTAATATACCCTCCATACTATGGTGGAGGGTATCAAAATGGGGTTATATGGGGACTACGCCTAAAAGGGGTTGACTATTAATAATTTTTGGTAGGGAGATTTGTTTCCATATACGGCTACAAAATACCAAATTTCAGTGATTTCGGTTGACGGCTACAAAATACCAAATTTCAGTGATTTCGGTTGAAAAACGCTCTCAAGAACCTCCAAATGCCGAAATTTGGGGGTACCTTTATATGGGGGCTAACAGAAAAAAAAATTGACTTATATTTATAATTTTTAGTGGAGATATTTGGTACCCAAAAAGAACCCAATATACCAAATTTCAGCGAATTCAGTTGAAAAACACGCTCAAGAACCCCAAAATACCGAAATTTGGATACTCTCCAGCATAGATATACTGACAGGTACTTGAAATAAAAATATAGGGAAAATATAAAAAAGTGGACCTATACCGACATTTCCACATACCAGTTATATACACCACAATGTAAACTATAACACAAATTTCAAAAATTTAAATACCCAATATACCAAATTTCAGCGAATTCGGTTGAAAAACGCGCTCAAGAACATAAAAATACCGAAATTTGGGGGTACCCTTATATGGGGGCTACCAGAAAAAATGGACTTATATTTATAATTTTTAGTGGAGATATTTGGTACCCAATAAGAACCCAATATACCAAATTTCAGCGAATTCGGTTGAAAAAGAACCCTAAAATACCGAAAATAGGGGGTACCCTTATATGGCTACCAGAAAAAATGGACCTATATTCATAATTTTTTGTGGAGTGATTTAGAACCTATTTAGAACTCAAAGTATTAAATTACAGCCAATTTGGTGGAAAAATACGACCAAAACCCCCAAAATACTGAAAATTAGGAAGTACCGTTCTATGGGGGCTACCAGAAAAAGTGGACCTATATTTATAATTTTTTGTGGCGACATTTAGTACCCAATAAGAACCCAATGTACCAAATTTCAGCGAATTCAGTTGAAAAACGCGCTCAAGAACCCCAAAATTCCGAAAATGTGTGGGTACCCTTATATGGGAGCTATGCCTAAACGTGGACCGATATATCTCATCTTCGAACTTGACCTGCCTGCAGACAAAAGACAACCCTATGCAAAATTTCAGCACCCTATCTAAATTCCTTCGGATAATAGCGTGATTACAACAGACGGACGGACGGACATAGCTAGATCGTCTTAGAATTTTACCCTGATCAAGAATATATATACTTTATAGGGTCGGAAATGAATATTTCGGTGAGTTACAAACGGAATGACAAAATTAATATACACTCCATACTATGGTGGTGGGTATAAAAAAAAAATTAAAAGCTTATTTACCTTATAATTTACGAATACTTCTTTGGTAACTTATAAATTGCTTTTTATTGAATATATATATATATATATACATATACATACTATTGGATATGGTTACCGTTTGAGAATTTTTATTGGAATAAAAAATTATTTTTACAAATATGAAACATTTAAATTACAAAGCATATATTGTTATTTTTAATATTTCTGAACAAAGTAGTAATTTGTTCAACACTTCTCTTTGTTTAGAAGTCCAATTAAAGATCTCAGATATTGCAGTTGATTTCTTGGTAAAGGTTTGGTTAACAAAATACTGAAAATTAGGAAGTACCGTTATATGGGGGCTACCAGAAAAAGTGGACCTATATTTATAATTTTTTGTGGCGACATTTAGTACCCAATAAGAACCCAATGTACCAAATCTCAGCGAATTCAGTTGAAAAACGCGCTCAAGAACCCCAAAATTCCGAAAATGTGGGGGTACCCTTATATGGGAGCTATGCCTAAACGTGGACCGATATATCCCATCTTCGAACTTGACCTGCCTGCAGACAAAAGACAACCCTATGCAAAATTTCAGCACCCTATCTAAATTCCTTCGGATAATAGCGTGATTACAACAGACGGACGGACGGACATAGCTAGATCGTCTTAGAATTTTAGCCTGATCAAGAATATATATACTTTATAGGGTCGGAAATTAATATTTCGGTGAGTTACAAACGGAATGACAAAATTAATATACCCTCCATACTATGGTGGAGGGTATAAAAAAAATTAAAAGTTTATTTACTTTATAATTTACGAATACTTCTTTGGTAACTTATAAATTGCTTTTTATTGAATATATATATATATATACATACTATTGGATATGTTTACCGTTTGAGAATTTTTATTGGAATAAACAATTATTTTTACAAATGTGAAACATTTAAATTACAAAGCATATATTGTTATTTTTAATATTTCTTAACAAAGTAGTAATTTGTTCAACACTTCTCTTTGTTTAGAAGTCCAATTAAAGATCTCAGATATTGCAGTTGATTTCTTGGTAAAGGTTTGGTTAACAAATCTGCTACCATGTCTTCAGTCGGGCAATATTGGAGAAATTGTATTTTATATCTACATGTTTCGATCTTGCATTGAATTCCTCAATGAAAACCATTTTGATACAACTTTGATTGTCTTCGTAAATTGTGATAGGAGTAAGGACACTAAAACACATTCCTGTTAAAAGCCCATGAATCCACTTCGCCTCTTTACATCCTTCAACCAAAGCTATATATTCTGCCTCTGCAGTCGATAAAGATACACTGGATTGTTTTCGACAAGACCAACTAATTATTCCTCCATTTAGATAAAAAAACATAACCGCTATCTGATTTTCGATCAATCTTATTCTCTGCCCAATCAGCATCGACATATCCGTGTAAATTATTATTTGTCACAACACTGCCAAGTTTTAGAAATAATGTTGCTGTCCCCTTCAAATACTTCATAACACGTTTAACTTCATTCCAATCTTCGGTTGTTGGTCCTTCCACTTCTTGAGAAAGAATTGCCACACTTGCAGCAATGTCAGGTCTTGTATTTTTTGCTATATATAGGAGGCATCCAATTGCTCGTTGATACATTTTATTATCCAGTAGTTTTTCTGACTCTGATGTTCTGTTGTAAGCTGGATTTAGAGGAATATCTGAATATTTTGTATCTTGAAGTCCGAAATTATTGACTATCTTTAGTGTGTAGCTTTCTTGATTTAGCATATAACTCCCGTCTTTGTTACGACTACCTGCATTCCTAGATAATGTTTGATTGGCCCCAACTTTGTTATAAGAAATTTATTACTTAGTGTTTAATTTAGATTTGTATAAAAATACTAATTTTTATTGACCCCTGGTTTGGTCCTTAATTATTCGTTAAAATGTACGCGCTACGGTTTATTGCAATCTTGGCTTAGCGCCGTTGACATTTTAACGAGTAATTAATTGTCACTTGTTTTGCCGCCTCCTTCAAGCATCAGGAGTACCATACCGTCATTCGGACAGACAACACGCATATCGTTGCGAGCACATATCGTTGTGCCTAGAAAGGTAATTTCGTTACCACTACTCAACCTATCAATAAAGCATTGAACTATTTATTAAGAAAACCCTTGTGTTTTTATTTCTATTCTCTATTTTCACGGTCTCACGGTTGTTTGTCGGTTGTTTGTACTTTGTTAGATCAGTGAACTAACATAACAAACGAAGGAAGAATATTTTTGTTATTCTTCTTTCTGTTATGTCCGCATAGGTCGAGTACCTGCTTACGTTGGTTAATTAGTGGTGAGGAATACTTTTTGTTTATTCCTTTTTCTATCGTGTCCGTTTAGGTTGAGTAGCTACACTACCTTGGTCGGTATATATTGTTCGTAATAGGTGTGTTGCAAAATAAATATTTAATGAAAATACGATCGTGTATTTTATTGTTGTTGTAACTTTTTAAAGGTTTAAAATTTGTACACCCTACAGCCCGTTATATCGGCACAACCTATAAATTAAAATAAACTCGTTGTTTTATTTATTTTTGAATTTTTTGGAAATTATTTGGTATTTTTCGTTAAAATATGGCATTCACTTCCAAAATTTCGTCCGCTTGTGATATTGTTCACAATATGGCATTGCCCCCAATAGATATTGAAGTTTTCGATGGGGATTTTTCTGCTTGGCCAACCTTTCGGTATTTGTTTAGTGCGATATTTAAAAATAATTCCAAGTTGTCTGATGAACGTTTGTTCTATTTGCGACATAAGACAAGTGGTGAAGCTCGTGAAATTGTTTCGCAATTTCCTCTCACCGATCGTGGTTTCGTGCTTGCTTGGTTTGTTCTATTTGCGACATAAGACAAGTGGTGAAGCTCGTGAAATTGTTTCGCAATTTCCTCTCACCGATCGTGGTTTCGTGCTTGCTTGGAAAGCACTCAATGACGAATTCGATAATACTCGGATTTTAGTGAATCGACAATTGTCGTATTTATTTAATATTCCTATTGTGGACAAAGAAACAATCTCCGGTTTGAAAGAGATTCGACGCAGCATCAATAGCTGCATATCTTCAATGTTGGCATACAATGTACCAACGGATCAATGGGATCCAATTCTCGTATTCATTTGTCAACAAAGATTGCCTAGAATTACTCTTGCTTTATGGGAAGGAAGTGTTAAAAATAAATCAGCCCTTTCATCGTGGAAAGATTTAGATACCTTTCTTTCAGAAAGGATAAACACGCTCGTGTGTTTAGAAAATTTCGTGGATACATCCATTACTGTGGATAAATCTAAGTCAAATGCAACTAGAAAGTCTGTTTCAAAACATTCGTCTCCACCTTCAATTCGAAAATCTTGTTCTCTATGTCGTGAGAAACCCCACCGACTACATTTGTACCAGAAATTCATTGAATTATCCCCCGCAAATAGGTTTGAATTTGTAAAGCGTCAAGATCGGTGCATAAATTGTTTGGTAAAGGGACATAAACTAGTAAATTGTACTAGTAAAATAAATTGTTCGAAATGAGGTCAACGTCACCACACTTTATTACATCGCGAGTCTACAAAAACGAATAATTCAATTTCGGTTGTGACTCCAGCGGCTTCGTCAAGCTCGACAATATCGTTGTCAGCTTCAGCCCCCGTTTTTCGTCCCTTGAAATATACATCATCCACATCGTTTCGAGTGGAAAATAAATCTAAAAATCAGGATAATTCGAAACTATATGTCAACAAAATGTCAAAGAAGAAATTGATTAACTTCATTCATACGAATTTATTGGAAAATAATGTTGCAAAACGACCTTCAGAAAAAATCGGTATCGCGACAAATGCTGATGCGTCCTATTTGGCTCAGCCGCCGAATATCGTTTCGGGTAAATAATAGCTCGATTGAAGTCCGAATCTGTAACTGCAGATTCATTTGCGACTTCATACTATTAAATGTCGTGCATTAATAAAAACTCGATTGAAGCCCGAATCTGTAACTGCAGGTTCATCTGCGGCTTATAATAAACTATTACGTAAATATTGCTTACGTAAGGTCCGAATCTGTTACTGCAGATTCATCTGAGGCCTTATATTATAAATTATCGTTGTACCGGAGTTGGATCCCAAATCTGTTACTGCAGATTCTACTTTTTGTTCGAATAAAAATACTCACACTGCACTATACACATAAGGTACCTATTACTTAAACTATACTCCTGTCGTACCTATTGTATACTTATTTGTATTGTTTAGAAACATACCTTGATGTTTCAAGGGGCCGGAATGTTTAATTTAGATTTGTATAAAAATACTAATTTTTATTGGCCCCTGGTTTGGTCCTTAATTATTCTTTAAAATGTACGCGCTACGGTTTATTGCAACCTTGGCTTAGCGCCGTTGACATTTTAACGAGTAATTAATTGTCACTTGTTTTGCCGCCTCCTTCAAGCATCAGGGAGTATCAATCTGTCAGTCGGACAGACAACTACGCATATCGTTGCGAGCACATATCGTTATGCCTAGAAAGGTAATATTGTTTACCAAACAACCAACGTACTAATAATTGAATTATTATTATTACTAAGGAATTGAATTATTACTAAGGAAACTCTTGTGTTTTTATTTTATTTCTCTACTTTCCGGCATACGGCTCTATTCGTACACCCCTCCCTTACGGTCCACTGCTCCACGCATTCGGCGTATCGACTCCCATCGGCGGAGCCCCTCTGAGCTAAACACTTAGTTTCATGAATATTTCATTGATAAATTCAGTACGTTTACTTGCTACTATGATGGCATCGACATAAACTAAAAGGTAGTGAATATTTTCTCCGCAAATATTAGTGAATAAACATGGGTCAACATGTTTTAAACCATATAAACTTTTCTTTAGTAAGCAAACTTTATTAGGTTTATCTCTTGATTGGAATCCAGGTGGTTTTTTCATATAAATTGTTTGGCGTAAATCACCATTCAAAAAAGCAGTCTTGACATCAAAATGATATAAATGCATACCATTCTTTCCTGCTATTGAAAATAAAATTCTTGATGTTGTATTTCTAACAACTGGCGCAAACACTTCATCATAGTCTATACCAAATTTTTGATTGAACCCTTGTGCTACTAAACGAGCCTTAAAACGTTCAACTTCACCTTTTTCATTTGTCTTTTTCTTGACTCTTTCGTAATAATGGCAAATTTTACGTGATATCTTTGAGGAAAGACTCCCATATTAATGCGAGTAGATATTCTCCTTGCAGGAATTGGACTTTGTATGGCATCTTCAAAATATTCATTGGAATCTGATGTAACCTCGATTTCTTGACTCTGTTCTTCAAGACCTATGTTATCATTTCCAATTGTATCTCCAACATCATTATCTTCCACCTCTTAAACATCCCCATTTTCTAAGTTATTGGCAACAGTATTTGTTCCTTCATATTTACTTTCCTCTTTGATATAATATGGCAGATGTACTAAACTATTAGATTGATTGTGAGATACGTCATCACTGACGTCTTCCCCATCTAAAAACAAAACATCCCGTGAAATTTCAATTTTGTTACTACTTGGATCAAGAATCCTTAAACCTTTAGAGTTGGAGTCATATCCGACAAATATCTTTCGGTTTGAATTAACATCAATTTTTTTTTCCTTTTTTTTTTTTGGTACGTGCTCATAACAATAGCAACCGAATACATGCAAATTGTTCAAATTTGGTTTCATTTTGAATCTCAATTCATATGGTGTTGATGTAATACTTCGTGAAGGCAATCGATTCTGAATATAACTTGCCGACAGTAGTGCTTCTCCCCAAATAGCTTTACAGAGTTTTAAATCAACCAACGTACATTTTACCATCTCCATTAATGTGCGATTCTTTCGTTCTGCAACTCCATTTTGTTGGGGGCTATATGGAACTGTATATTGAATTTCTGTTCCACAAGTGCACAAGAACATCTTGAGTTTTTGGTTTATTTACTCCCCTCTTCTATCTGATCTAATTGCCTTTAGAAAACGACCTGTCTGATTTCGTACTGTATTCCAAAACTCGGTTATTTTGTAATAAACGTCATCTTTTGTCCTTAGTGCAATATCTACTATAGTCATCTATAAGAGTTATGAAATACTTATAGCCACGTCGCAGGAGATATTGCGCCACAAACATCAGAATGAATTAAATCAAAACAGCTTTTCGATCGACTAAAACTTTCCTTCGGGAATGCAGTTCTGACCAGTTTGCCTTGCATACACACCTCGCAAGATTCAGCATGTTTACTGCAAACACCAATTCGCATTTCTACTGCTAAATCTTCTCTCTTTAATTTTTTAATATCCGCTTCATAATCGTCAATGTTGACTTACAATGTCCCAACGGATCAATGGGATCCGATTCTCGTTTTAATATGTCAACAACGTTTGCCGAAAGTTACTCTAAATTTATGGGAAGACAGCGTGAAAAACAAATCTGTTCTTTCCTCGTGGAAAGATTTAGACCTCTTTCTTTCACAAAGGATAAACACGCTCGTGTGTTTGGAAAGTTTCAGGAGCACATCCATTCCTTTCAATAAATCGAAATCGCAGATTACAGTTAGAAGGCCCAATTCAAAAATATTGTCCTCTCCTTCAATTAACAAATCGTGTTCTCTATGTCGTGAGAAACCCCACCGCCTTCATTTGTGTCGAAAATTTATTGAATTATCCCCTACAAATATGTTTGCATTGGTTAAGAAACAAGATCGTTGCATTAATTGCTTAGTAACGGGACACAAACTAGTAACTTGTACTAGTAAGACTAATTGTTCGAAATGTGGTCAACGCCATCATACGTTATTGCATCGGGAGTCTTTAAAACCGAATAATTCGATTCAGGTTGAGACTCAAGCGGCTCCCTCAAGCTCATCAAAATCGTTGTTGTCAGCTACAGCCCCTGTTTTTCGCCCATCTAGAACTTCAGTTGGAAGTCAAAATCGAAAATTGGATATTAGTCTTTCGAAATCGTGGCACAAAATGTCAAGGAAGAACTTAATTAAATATATAAAAGCAAATTTATCAGATGGCGTTCATAAAACGACAATGAAATTTGGAAAAAATGTTGTAAAACGACCTATGGCCCAGCCCTCGAATATCGTTTCGGGAAAATAATAACTCGATTGAAGCTTGAATCTGTAACTGCAGGTTCATTTGCGGCTTCATACTATTATATGTCGTGCATTAATAACCACTCGATTCAGCCCGAATCTGTAACTGCAGGTTCATCGGTGGCTTATTACAAACTATTTCGTAAGTATTGCTTACGTAAGGTCCGAATCTGTTACTGCAGATTCATCTGCGTTTCCACTCACTACATTTTGCTCGAATTGCTCACACTGCATTATACACATATGCTACCTATTACTTAAAATTATATACTCGAATTGTACCTATTCTACCATATTATTATTTGTATTGTTTTAAAACATACCTTGATGTTTCAAGGGGGCCGGAATGTTTAATTTAGATTTGTATAAAAATAATACTTTTTATTGACCCCTGTTGTGGTCCTCAATTATTCGTTAAAATGTATGCGCTACGGTTTATTGCAACCTTGAGTTAGCGCTTTTGACGTTTTAACGAATAACTATTGTCACTGGTTTTTGCCGCCTCCTTTAAGCATCAAGGGGTACCATACTATCATTCGGACAGACAGCACGATTATCGTTGCGCACAGGCATATCGTTGCCAAAGGTAATATTGTTTACCACTACTCAAACAACCAACCAAATAAACATTGAATTATTTACATTGAAAACTATTGTGTTGTTTCTCTATTTTCACGGTCTCACTACACCCCTTCCCTACGGTCCACTGCTCCACGCATTCGGTTTGTTTGGCCGTCAATACAACGCGTCGCGGATTCCCTCCTTTTGTTGACAATCGGTCCAAGTCCATTCACGGACAGTCATATGTATCTTTGTGTCAAACATTATTATTATTACTTTCGTTGTTACCTGATCGGCTACACATATTAGGAGTGTCTGGTTTCTTTTCCAGTAACATTTATTCAGTAAGTTCTAGTTCAGAGAGTAAGCGTTTTTACTCTCTTTTGCGATAGTACTAAGAAAAGTAAACAGACAACATTTAGTAAGATTTAGCAAATAAACAGCTGATACAAGAAAACATTTCATTTGCGCGAAAATAAACAAACAAGACAAGTGGCGAAGCTCGGGAAATAGTTTCGCATTTTCCTCTCACCAATCACGGTTTCGCTCTGGCGTGGAAAGCTCTACACGACGAATTCGACAGTATTCGGATTTTTGTAAATCGCCAGTTGTCGTCGTTGTTTAAAATTCCAATTCTCCACAAAGAAACGATCTCTGGTTTAAAAGAGATCGGCGCGGCGTTAATAGCTGCATATCGTCAATGTTGACTTACAATGTCCCAACGGATCAATGGGATCCGATTCTCGTTTTAATATCTCAACAACGTTTGCCGAAAGTTACTCTAAATTTATGGGAAGACAGCGTGAAAAACAAATCTGTTCTTTCCTCGTGGAAAGATTTAGACCTCTTTCTTTCACAAAGGATAAACACGCTCGTGTGTTTGGAAAGTTTCAGGAGCACATCCATTCCTTTCAATAAATCGAAATCGCAGATTACAGTTAGAAGGCCCAATTCAAAAATATTGTCCTCTCCTTCAATTAACAAATCGTGTTCTCTATGTCGTGAGAAACCCCACCGCCTTCATTTGTGTCGAAAATTTATTGAATTATCCCCTACAAATAGGTTTGCATTGGTTAAGAAACAAGATCGTTGCATTAATTGCTTAGTAACGGGACACAAACTAGTAACTTGTACTAGTAAGACTAATTGTTCGAAATGTGGTCAACGCCATCATACGTTATTGCATCGGGAGTCTTTAAAACCGAATAATTCGATTCAGGTTGAGACTCAAGCGGCTCCCTCAAGCTCATCAAAATCGTTGTTGTCAGCTACAGCCCCTGTTTTTCGCCCATCTAGAACTTCAGTTGGAAGTCAAAATCGAAAATTGGATATTAGTCTTTCGAAATCGTGGCACAAAATGTCAAGGAAGAACATAATTAAATATATAAAAGCAAATTTATCAGATGGCGTTCATAAAACGACAATGAAATTTGAAAAAAATGTTGTAAAACGACCTATGGCCCAGCCCTCGAATATCGTTTCGGGAAAATAATAGCTCGATTGAAGCTTGAATCTGTAACTGCAGGTTCATTTGCGGCTTCATACTATTATATGTCGTGCATTAATAACCACTCGATTCAGCCCGAATCTGTAACTGCAGGTTCATCGGTGGCTTATTACAAACTATTTCGTAAGTATTGCTTACGTAAGGTCCGAATCTGTTACTGCAGATTCATCTGCGTTTCCACTCACTACATTTTGCTCGAATTGCTCACACTGCATTATACACATATGCTACCTATTACTTAAAATTATATACTCGAATTGTACCTATTCTACCATATTATTATTTGTATTGTTTTAAAACATACCATGATGTTTCAAGGGGGCCGGAATGTTTAATTTAGATTTGTATAAAAATAATACTTTTTATTGACCCCTGTTGTGGTCCTCAATTATTCGTTAAAATGTATGCGCTACGGTTTATTGCAACCTTGAGTTAGCGCTTTTGACGTTTTAACGAATAACTATTGTCACTGGTTTTTGCCGCCTCCTTTAAGCATCAAGGGGTACCATACTATCATTCGGACAGACAGCACGCATATCGTTGCGCACAGGCATATCGTTGCCAAAGGTAATATTGTTTACCACTACTCAACCAACCAACCAAATAAACATTGAATTATTTACATTGAAAACTATTGTGTTGTTTCTCTATTTTCACGGTCTCACTACACCCCTTCCCTACGGTCCACTGCTCCACGCATTCGGCGTATCGACTCCCTTCGGTGGAGCCCCTCTGAGCTAAACAACAGTCTTCGGTTATACTTTGAGATCCAATAGCTTGCAATTTATCGAATAACTCCATCATGACATTTATGTGTGATTGCATATTTTCCCCTTCGATCAAATGCATATTACATATCTTTCTCATTAGGGTATCCTTTGAACTTAATGCTACCCATTCATGCCGAGCTTTCAAACTATTCCATGTGCCGCTTTAGCTTTTTTCGTTTCGTATGTGTATCAACTGATTATCTTCTACACATAAACTTATAATAGCAAATACTTCTTTATCACGTTTTTTCCAAGCCTCTGATTCTTCTGGCGTGGTAGAACCTACGACAGACCACAGATCCTCCTTTATTAAATACATTTAAGTTTAATGTTCCAATTAAATAATTGTCTTGGTTAAGCTTTTCGATTCCAAAAAAAAAAACTTATTATTGTCGCCCATTGTAATTCTTTTTTATCCTTGTACGTTATGTGAAAACTCTGGGCCCATAATCTATTAAATATGTCTACCGTTTGAGAATTTTTATTGGAATAAAAAATTATTTTTACAAATGTGAAACATTTAAATTACAAAGCATATATTGTTATTTTTAATATTTCTAAACAAAGTAGTAATTTCTTCAACACATACATAATGTATTGAAGTATTGAATATTTTTAAGGCGTAGGGGCAATATTTTCAAAATATCACATGCCGCAGGTTGGGGTGGTATTCGGTGCATCTTTTGAAGTATCAAATGGCAATGATATTATTACCAAATGACGAACATTGAAAAAATGTACCGGCAAATAAATATATCCGAAGAAGATTATCAATACGTTTATAATCGTTGGAACAATATAAACTCACTACGCTGACGTACCCTATAAACGTCTTCGTTTCATTCATCCGTCTTCATCATTACCCAACACTGATCTTTTGCCCAGAGTTATCCATTTCCATTACCGTATGGTAATGAATTAAAGAATGAAATGAAAAGTCCAGCGGGAAGGTAGACATCAGTAGTTGATTCTACAATTAACCTGGACAAGGACAAGTGAAGAAATCAATTCCCATTTTTCCGAAATAAATTGCAATGAATGAATGAATTGTATAGAGAATACATACGATTTTTTACGCTCTCAAAAGAAATACATGAACTAATTGCAGAAGCCGAAAATGTCCAAAAGGATGCTAAAGATGTACTGTTAGATGTGAACCATGGTTGAAGGCATCCAATGCTGTTAAACCCGAACCAGCTGCAATCAGAAATTATTAAGACTAGAGAGGTTGTTGTGTTAACAAGAATTTCTATTTAAAATCGTTAAATAGTTACCCTTTAATTTGAAAGGTCTCAGCCGTTGAAATCTGTCTACTCCTTTTAATTACACCCTTGTTGAAAGATTTCAACAGACTTTTGTTTGCCTTTTGCGCCACCGTTAGGCATCTTTGTGTCAAACATTATTTTTATTACTTTTGTTGTTACCTGACCGGCAACACATATTAGGAGTATCTGGTTACTTTTCCAGTAACATTTATTCAGTAAGTTCTAATTCAGAGAGTAAGCCGTTTTTACTCTCTTTTGCGATAGTACTGAGAAAAGTAAACAGACAACATTTAGTAAGAATAAGCAAATAAGCAGCTGATACAAGAAAACATTTCATTTGCGCCAAAATAATATTAAAAATAAAATGAACAAAAAAGAAAAAATTCCTGCATAAATACATTGCCCTCTATCTGGAACTTGCCTAAAAATATATAAAGAATTAGTTTCTAATTTAATGAAACGTTGCATTACTTAGGAATTTTCTTCCATTTTCAGTTATTTTTATACAACTTAACTTCAAATTGAACTCTGCAAATTAAAAAAATGTTTTGAATAGTTTTTGTGTTTTTGGTCATAAAACAGCTGATCCAAAATTCTGAGTTTGCAAAAACATACTGCATAAAATTCTTTCAGTAAACACCAGTAACTTTGTTGTTGTTCAACTGTTAAACTTGCTCTCTCACTTAAATTCTTTCAGTAAACTCCAGTAAGTTTGTTGTTGTTCAACTGTCAAACTTGCTCTCTCACTTGACTCTCTTTTACTGGATTTTTGTGTAAACAGACAACATTAAGTAACATTTGGTAATAATTGTTACCAAATATCGAGTAAACAGACAGAGCTATTGTTGGACACACCTAGGCTTTATTGTAAGCCACCACACATATCGTCGTGTTTTAAGGTAATATTGTTTGCCAATAAATATACATCGGCATTGGTCGAACCTTTTATTAAAAAACATCTCGTGTTTTATTCATTTCTATTTACATATTTATTGCTCACGAGTACGCATTGGGCGTACTGACTCTATTGGGAGAACCTCGATTGCACTGTACCTACCAACCACCCAAGTCTCTATAGTGCGGACTTAACATTTGGTCCAATCGAACCGGACAATCCAGCGCATTGAATTACACATGGAATTTTATATAGTCCACCTAAATTAATTAATATTGGTACGTATAGTGCAAGTGAGCAAACCCAATAATAATAAAGTGTTTCGTTTGTTTGTTTGTTTGGCCGTCAATACAACGCGTAGCGGATTCCCTCCTTTTGTTGACAATCGGTCCAAGTCCATTCGCGGACAGTCATATGCATCTTTGTGTCAAACATTATTATTACAGTATTTTTCGGTTAATTGAACAACAAAATTGAACAAATTTTTGTTCAATTAACCGAGGAACCAATTATCCGAACCCGCTTAATTGAATAGTTTGTTCAATTACAGTAATCACGTATAATTGGAAGTACTAATTATTTAAAAAAAAAAAAATTCAATGTCAAATACAAATTACGTATTTCTCGCAGTTTTTCCTTAGCAATAGATATATGTTTTGAATTAGTAGAGGTCCCACCTAGTCTTTTCACAAATTATGTCAAATATGTTTGTAAAAAAATTACAGATTATTTTTCAATTATTATTACGCAATTAACCGGTGAAAAGTAAAAGGAAATTAATTTTTATGGCATGCATTTTGAACCAATTATGCGGGAAAACCAATTAACAGGGTTTAATTATCCGAGAAAATTTACATGTATTTTCCTAATAAATATTTGTTGCTCCATCCAGTGGTTCAATTAAGCGTGAAAAGCAATTAACCGTAGGGTCAATTAACCGAAAAATACTGTATTACTTTCGTTGTTACCTGACCGGCTACACATATTAAGAGTGTCTGGTTACTTTTCCAGTAACATTTGTTCAGTAATTTCTAGTTCAGAGAGTAAGCCGTTTTTACTCTCTTTTGCGATAGTACTGAGAAAAGTAAACAGACAACATTTAGTAAGATTTAGCAAATAAACAGCCGATACAGGAAAACATTTCATTTGCGCGAAAATAAACAAACAAACAAAGGACAAACACAATTATTTGTATTGCATTTAATATTAAAAATAAAATGAACCATAAAAGAAAAACTTCCTGCATAAATACATTGCCCTTTATCTGGAACTTGCCTAAAAATATATAAGGAATTAGTTTCTAATTTAATGAAACTTTGCATTACTTAGGAATTTTCTTCCATTTTCAGTTATTTTTATACAACATAACTTCAAATTGAACTTTGCAAATTAAAAAAATGTTTTTAATAGTTTTTGTGTTTTTGGTCATAAAACAGCTGATCCAAAATTCTGAGTTTGCAAAAACTTACTGCATAAAATTCTTTCAGCAAACTCCAGTAAGTTTGTTGTTGTTCAACTGTCAATCTTTCTCTCTCACTTGACTCTCTTTTACTGGATTTTTGTGTAAACAGACAACATTTAGTAAAATTTGGTAACAATTATTACCAAATATCGAGTAACCAGACAGAGCTATTGTTGGAAACACATAGCCTTTATTGTAATATTGTAATAAATAATATTAAAAATAAAATGAACAATAAAAGAAAAAAAATCCTGCATAAATACATTGCCCTCTATCTGGAACTTGCCAAAAAATATGTAAGGAATTAGTTTCTAATTTAATGAAACTTTGCATTACTTAGGAATTTTCTTCCATTTTCAGTTATTTTTATACAATTTAACTTCAAATTGAACTTTGCAAATTAAAAAAATGTTTTGAATAGTTTTTGTGTTTTGGTCATAAAACAGCTGATCCAAAATTCTGAGTTTGCAAAAACATACTGCATAAAATTCTTTCAGTAAACTCCAGTAAGTTTGTTGTTGTTCAACTGTTAAACTTGCTCTCTCACTTGACTCTCTTTTACTGGATTTTTGTGTAAACAAACAACATTAAGTAACATTTGGTAACAATTGTTACCAAATATCGAGTAAACAGACAGAGCTATTGTTGGACACACCTAGGCTTTATTGTAAGCCACCACACATATTGTTGTGTTTTAAGGTAATATTGTTTACCAATAAATATATATCGGCATTGAGCGAACCTTTTATTAAAAAACATCTAGTGTTTTATTCATTTCTATTTACATATTTATTGCTCACGAGTACGCATTGGGCGTACTGACTCTATTGGGAGAACCTCGATTGCACTGTACCTACCAACCACCCAAGTCTCTATAGTGCGGACTTAACATTTGGTCCAATCGAACCGGACAATCCAGCGCATTGAATTACACCTGGAATTTTTTACAGTCCACCTAAATTAATTAATATTGGTACGTATAGTGCAAGTGAGCAAACCCAATAATAATAAAGTGTTTCGTTGGTTTGTTTGGCCGTCAATACAACGCGTCGCGGATTCCCTCCTTTTGTTGACAATCGGTCCAAGTCCATTCACGGACAGTCATAGGTATCTTTGTGTCAAACATTATTATTATTACTTTAGTTGTTACCTGACCGGCTACACATATTATGAGTGTCTGGTTTCTTTTCCAGTAACATTTATTCAGAAAGTTCTAGTTCAGAGAGTAAGCGTTTTTACTCTCTTTTGCGATAGTACTGAGAAAAGTAAACAGACAACATTTAGTAAGATTTAGCAAATAAACAGCTGATACAAGAAAACATTTCATTTGCGCGAAAATAAACAAACAAACAAAGGACAAACACAATTATTTGTATTGCATTTAATATTAAAAATAAAATGAACAATAAAAGAAAAAAATTCCTGCATAAATACATCGCCCTCTATCTGAAACTTGCCTAAAAATATATAAGGAATTAGTTTCTAGTTTAATGAAACTTCGCTTTACTTAGGAATTTTCTTCCATTTTCAGTAATTTTTATACAACTTAACTTTAAATTGAACTTTGCAAATTAAAAAAATGTTTTGAATAGTTTTTGTATTTTTGGTCATAAAACAGCTGATCCAAAATTCTGAGTTTGCAAAAACTTACTGCATAAAATTCTTTCAGTAAACTCCAGTAAGTTTGTTGTTGTTCAACTGTCAAACTTGCTCTCTCACTTGAATTCTTTCAGTAAACTCCAGTAAGTTTGTTGTTGTTCAACTGTCAAACTTGCTCTCTCACTTGACTCTCTTTTACTGGATTTTTGTGTAAACAGACAACATTAAGTAACATTTGGTAACAATTGTTACCAAATATCGAGTAAACAGACAGAGCTATTGTTGGACACACCTAGGCTTTATTGTAAGCCACCACACATATTGTTGTGTTTTAAGGTAATATTGTTTACCAATAAATATATATCGGCATTGGTCGAACCTTTTATTAAAAAACATCTCGTGTTTTTTTCATTTCTATTTACATATTTATTGCTCACGAATACGCATTGGGCGTACTGACTCTATTGGGAGAACCTCGATTGCACTGTACCTTCAACGACCCAAGTCTCTATAGTGCGGACTTAACATTTGGTCCAATCGAACCGGGCAATCCAGTGCATTGAATTATACAGTCCACCTAAATTAATTAATATTGGTACGTATAGTGCAAGTGGCCAAACCCAATAACAATAAAGTGTTTCGTTTTTTTGTTTGGCATAAAATTCTTTCAGTAAACACCAGTAACTTTGTTGTTGTTCAACTGTTAAACTTGCTCTCTCACTTGAATTCTTTCAGTAAACTCCAGTAAGTTTGTTGTTGTTCAACTGTCAAACTTGCTCTCTCACTTGACTCTCTTTTACTGGATTTTTGTGTAAACAGACAACATTAAGTAACATTTGGTAATAATTGTTACCAAATATCGAGTAAACAGACAGAGCTATTATTGGACACACCTAGGTTTTATTGTAAACTCCAGTAAGTTTGTTGTTGTTCAACTGTCAAACTTGCTCTCTCACTTGAATTCTTTCAGTAAACTCCAGTAAGTTTGTTGTTGTTCAACTGTCAAACTTGCTCTCTCACTTGACTCTCTTTTACTGGATTTTTGTGTAAACAGACAACATTAAGTAACATTTGGTAATAATTGTTACCAAATATCGAGTAAACAGACAGAGCTATTATTGGACACACCTAGGTTTTATTGTAAGCCACCACACATATCGTTGTGTTTTAAGGTAATATTGTTTACCAATAAATATATATCGGCATTGGTCGAACCTTTTATTAAAAAACATCTCGTGTTTTATTCATTTCTATTTACATATTTATTGCTCACGAGTACGCATTGGGCGTGCTGACTCTATTGGGAGAACCTCGATTGCACTGTACCTACCAACCACTTAAGTCTCTATAGTGCGGACTTAACATTTGGTCCAATCGAACCGGAGAATCCAGCGCATTGAATTACACATGGAATTTTATATAGTCCACCTAAATTAATTAATATTGGTACGTATAGTGCAAGTGAGCAAACCCAATAATAATAAAGTGTTTCGTTTGTTTGTTTGGCCGTCAATACAACGCGTCGCGGATTCCCTCCTTTTGTTGACAATCGGTCCAAGTCCATTCGCGGACAGTCATATGCATCTTTGTGTCAAACATTATTATTACAGTATTTTTCGGTTAATTGAACAACAAAATTGAACAAATAATCACGTATAATTGGAAGTACTAATGATTTAAAAAAAAATTCAATGTCAAATACAAATTACGTATTTCTCGCAGTTTTTCCTTAGCAATAGATATATGTTTTGAATTAGTAGGGGTCCCACCTAGTCTTCACAAATTATGTCAAATATGTTTGTAAAAAAATTACAGATTATTTTTCAATTATTATTATGCAATTAACCGGTGAAAAGTATAAGGAAATTAATTTTTATGGCATGCATTTTGAACCAATTAAGCGGGAAAATCAATTAACAGGGTTTAATTATCCGAGAAAATTTACATGTATTTTCCTAAGAAATATTTGTCGTCCCATCCAGTGGTTCAATTAAGCGTGAAAAGCAATTAACCGTAGGGTCAATTAACCGAAAAATACTGTATTACTTTCGTGGTTACCTGACCGGCTACACATATTAAGAGTGTCTGGTTACTTTTCCAGTAACATTTGTTCAGTAAGTTCTAGTTCAGAGAGTAAGCCGTTTTTACTCTCTTTTGCGATAGTACTGAGAAAAGTAAACAGACAACATTTAGTAAGATTTAGCAAATAAACAGCCGATACAGGAAAACATTTCATTTGCGCGAAAATAAACAAACAAACAAAGGACAAACACAATTATTTGTATTGCATTTAATATTAAAAATAAAATGAACAATAAAAGAAAAACTTCCTGCATAAATACATTGCCCTCTATCTGGATCTTGCCTAAAAACTTTCATTTTTTCGAAATTCAAAAATTCAATTCGAGTACGAAACGATTTAAATCATTTGGACTGTATACACAAATTAGAACTGTACACATTAGTGATGACAGAATTCGTACAATTTGAGTAAGAATCGACTCAAATAATTTGGACTGTATACACAAAATAGTACTGTACACTTATTTGCCCTCTTTATACCCTTGACCGCACTTTGGTTCAGGGTATTATGGCTTTGTGCATATGTTTGTAACAAGCAAAAGAAATCGAGATAGACGAATGGTTCCTTTTGAGAATAAACATAGAATAACTTTCTGAGTCGATTTATGCACGTCCGTCCGTCTGTTAATGTTAAATTGTAAACTAAGTACAAGTTTCGTTCAAAATCCCATTTGGATGAAGTTTGGTACAGCTCATTTATTTGGCCCAAGGATGTACATATAGCTCCTATACATATTTTCGTCCGAGTTAATGTAAATGGTCCCTATATATCTTTCGATTTGCACGAAATTTGGTAAGTAACGAGTAGCAATAGAAAAATTTGTCATAGGCTAGCACAAATCAGCACAATTTAGCGCATTTTGATATTTGCATTTTTAGCAAATTTACAACGATTTTTATCCCCAAATAAATATGATCGATTTTAACGAGTAACGAGTGGAAACACAATTTCGCGATGTATGGACGAAAAGTTGTGCTAGGCTAGATTTCGAAAATTTTAATTTTTATGGAAATTATAAAAATTTTTAAATTTTAGCGAGTAACGAGTAGCGATAGAAATTTGCAATGTATGGCGAAAAATTTGTGCTAGGTTAGTACAAATCAGCACAACTTTCAGATTTCAAAAATTCTAATTTTTATGAAAATTATAAGGATTTTTCAATTTTGGCGAGTAACGAGTAGCGATAGAAATTTGTAATGTATGGACAAACTCAGCACAATTTAGCGCATTTTGATACTTGCATTTTTACCAAATTTACAAAGATTTTTCATACAAAATACTGGTTTTATATAATATATTTGAAATTGCAAAAACTTGAAAACGGTTAACGATATTCAAAAAATTTAAACGGCACAATTATTTGCTCGGCGAGCACAATCCAGCAAAACTTTTATTTTTTCGAATTTTGAAAATTGTAATTCTGGCATATGTTCGAAAATCGTATTTTTTTCGAAAATGGTAAGAGATATTGAAAAATTTTAAACGGCACAATTGTGTGCTCTGCTAGAACAATTCAGCACAACTTTAATTTTTTCGAAATTCGAAAATTGCACTCCTGTCATACGTTCGAAAATATCGATTATTTCGAAAACGGTACATGATATCGAAAAAATTTAAGGGCACAATTGAGCACAAATTGAGCTTTATTCAGCACAACTTTCATTTTTTCCAAATTCAAAAATTGCAATTCTGTAAAATTTTTTTGAAAAAAAATGTTTTTTCGAATATCTTCCTTAGTTTTCGAATTTAGAAAAAAAATTACGGCACAATTTGGCACAAACCTAGCACAATTCAGCACAACATTCATTTTTTCGAAAATTGCAATTCCAACGTACACCACATAAATGGCTCCCAATCCTTTGAACTTATTTATTCGTGCTTCCAATTCTATTGTCAGAAGGAAGACAAATTAGATATTTATGGTCTCGAGGTTAGGAGTGATGATATTAAACAAGCAAAAAAGCGTTAAGTTCGGCCGGGCCTCCACCATAGATATACTGACAGGTACTAGAAATGAAAATATAGGGAACATACCAAAAATTGACCTATACGACATTTCTAAAAACGGGTTATGTTAAACATAATACAAATTTCAGAAATTTTTAATGGATAATTATGCCCTCAGCCTTATGGCTGATGAGGGTGTATACACTTTAACACTGTGAAAATGTGTCTCATCGAAATATTGGTTCTAGACCCCATGTTTCTTTGGACCAAATACGTTTCAGAAAATTTAAATTTCATTCAAACTTTGCCCATCTTATTATTTCTTCCAAACTTAGTTCAAATTCGAAGATGGGGAATATCGGTCCACTTCTTCTGGAACCTTTACAGAGGGACTAGGCCTAAATGTGCCTACAGTTCATTATCGAACGTTGCGGTCTAATTTTTTACCTCATCCGCATGATGAAATGATTACAACAGAGTCTTAGAACCAAACTCAAAACGCGGAATAAATCAGATAACCATTTTAATATCAACAAGTAAAAAAGCGTTAAGATCGGCCGGGCCGAACTTTGAATACCCTCCACCATAGATATACTGACAGGTACTAGAAATGCAAATATAGGGAACATACCAAAAAGTTGACCTATAACGACATTTCTAAAGACGGGTTATGTCTACCCCAAAAAGGGGGCGAATATTAATAATTTTTGGTAGGGAGACAATTGGGGGTACCCTTATATGGGGGCTATCCGAATAAATGGACCTATATTCATATTTTTTTGTGGAGAGATTTAGTACCTACTAAGAACTCAAAATACAAAATTACAGCTAATTCGGGGGAAAAATTCGATCAAAATACCCTTATATGGGAGCTATGCCTAAACGTGGACTGATAAAGCCCATCTTCGAACTTGACCTGCCTCCAGACAAAAGACGACTCTATGCAAAATTTTGGCGATCTATCTCAATTCGTTTAGACGCTAGAGTGATTACAACAGACAGACAGAACGACATGGCTATATCGTCATTTAATTTTACGCTGTTTAAGAATATACAGTCACTCACATTTAAAGTCGGGCACACACATAAAAATATTTCTAGTTGGAATATCTATGATATTATGAAAGAAAATAAATATACTTTATTTCTATTTTATCACAAAAATACTTTTATTTAAAAACAACATAAAAAGATTACTTCAAGTTCTCTTATAATTTGTACATAAAGATTAAACTAAGATAAGGGCACTTTTCACACCCACAATAAAAGTCGGGCACTACATTAAAAAACAATAATATAAAGATGAAACTACAAATTAGTATTTTGTTGCACCACCTTTTAGATTTTCAACAGCTTGTAATCGGCTAGGCATTGATTCGACGAGTTTTTTGCAAACATCAGGACTAATTTTTGTCCACTCTGCCTGCAGAGCCGTTTTCAAAGCTTCTTTTGAAGTACAAAGCCTGTCCTGCATTCTGCGTCCTAATTCGTCCCATAAATGTTCAATGACATTAAGATCGGGACTTTGTGCAGGAGTTTTTATAACTTTCGGGCAATTATAAAGCAACCAATTCTTAACATCCAGTGCAGAATGCTTCGGGTCGTTATCCTGATGGAATTGATAGTTATCTTCAATACCCAGATTTTGAACACTCCCTTTGAAATTGGTCTTCAAAATGTTTAAATACACATGGTTGTTTATTATTCCATCAATAAAACATAAGTTTCCGACTCCTGAAGCAGCCATACAACCCCAAACCATAACCGACCCACCACCATGCTTTACAGTTTTTCTTAAGTTTTTTGCTTCTAGCTCTTTGTTTGGCTTGCGCCATACTTTGCCCCTTCCATCACATCCAAATAAATTAAATTTACTTTCATCAGTAAAAAGTACCTAAAAAAAACTATTTTAGAACTATGAATTTTTTATTTTTGTCCACACTCACAGTCCTCCAAAAATCAAAATTCTTAGACATATATTGACGGGCAAAAGCAAGACGGTCATTTTGGTTTTTCTTGCTAATGGGGGGCTTTTTTCGTGCAACTCGGCCATGGAAGTCATTTTTTCGGAGAAGCCTTCTTATTGTTTCTGGGTTAACTTCTTTCCCAGAAGCTTCTTTGACCATTGAAGTCAATTTTGGTGCAGATATAAAGGGATTTTTCTTCACTTCTCTTAAATGCTCTCGTCTTTAGAGGATAATTTCTTTGATCGCGGTTTACGTAGTTTGTTTGATAATAATCCATTTTCTTTATATCTGGAGATAATATCATGGACCGTTGATTTGCTTATATTAACCAGTTTCGATATTTCGCGTTCAGATTTTCCTTCCAAATGCTGGTTTATAACTATCTTCCGTTCTTCTATGGTGGACTGTCTAATATTACGAGGCATTTTCTAAAATACTCTAATAAACTTCACTGAATGACTGATAACACAACAATGACCAAATATGTGTAAAACAAATACAAAAAAATCAAAAAATAACGGTATGTTTACTGCATTACTGCAAAAAACCATGGCTTGCCCGACTTTCAATGTGATGCTGAAAAGTGATTTTTGTTTGTTTTGGCTTCATATTCATTTTATAACGGTACTTGCAATATTTTTGTGTGTTTTTTTTATATACAAGAGTTTTTGCTATAAAATAGAAACAAAATTAGAAGTATTATTGGTCATAGAAACATAAATATTGCATATAAAAATTTTGTTTTGTGTTTGCCCGACTTTTAATGTGAGTGACTGTATATACTTTTTAGGGTCGGAAATGATTATTTCGATGAATTACAAACGGAACAACAAAATTAATATACCCTCCATAATATTTATGGTGGAGGGTATAAAAAGGGGGTTATATGGGGACTACCCCAAAAAGGGGGCGAATATCAAAATACAAAATTACAGCCAATTCGGCGGAAAAATACGAACAAAACCCCAAAAATACTGAATATTCGGAGGTACCATTATGTGGGGGCTACCAGAAAAAGTGGACCGATGTTTATAATTTTCTGTGGAGACATTTGATACCCAATAAGAACATGATGTACCAAATTTCAGCGAATTCGGTTGAAAACCGTGCTCAAGAACCCAAAATACCTAAAATTGGGGAGTACCCTTATAGGGGGGCTATCCAAAAAAATGGGCCCATATTCAAAATTATTTGTGGAGGGATTTGGAACCTATTAAGAACTCAAAATACAAAATTACAGCCAATTCGGTAGAAAACTACGACTAAAATACTGAACATACGGAGGTTCCGTTATATGGGGGCTACCAGAAAAAGTGGACCAATATTTATATTTTTTTGTAGAGACATTAAGTAACCAATAAGAAACCAATGTACCAAATTTCAGCGAATTCGGTTGTAAACGCACTCAAGAAACCCAAGATACCGAAAATTGGGGAGTACCCTTATATGGGAGCGATGCCTAAACGTGGACCGATATATCCCATCTTCGAACTTGACCTGGGGTTTCGTATAAGGAATATATGCATTGCATATCCAATAAAAAAGATTGTTATCAAAGATTAGAAGTTCGAAGAGATCGTCTCTGAATTCTCCGAGCAATTCAACAGTTTCAGTAACGGAGCATCCCAATAATATGCTTCCGGGAAAGCCGTCAGTGGATGCCTCCGTTAATAACATGAGCTCGTCGTCCCAATCTTCTCGCCAGGTGGGAACACAGGTATCTAGTTCCACAATATTAGATAAGCACAAGCTTTGCTGTTGATCCTTCAAACATTGATAATATTCATAATCTCGCGATTCCTCCCTGCAGTATCGATATTTTCAGTGGAAATATTCGTGATTGCCCCGCTTTCAGATATTTGTTTAGTGCGGTTTTTATTAATAACTCCCGATTGACAGACATTGAGCGTCTATGTCATCTGGTTAGTATAACTAGTGGAGAGGCTCTAGAAATCGTCTCGAAATTTCCTCTAACTCATCGGAGTTTTGAACCTGCGTGGAATGCCTTGAACTCCACTTATGATTTTGATTCTACATAGCCATTTAAAGTCTTTATTTGCACTTCCTGTTCGGGATCAGGAAAGTTGTTCGGGACTTAAGTCGATTCAACGCGGAATTAATAGTTGCCTTTCTGCAATGGCAATTAATGACATACCTACGGATAATTGGGATCCGATTGTGGTATTCATTTCTTTACAAAAATTGCCTAAATTGACACACGCTTTATGGTGTGTTAAATCCAAATCGTCTCTTTCATCTTGGAAAGAGTTGGATGCATTCTTGACAGAGAGAATTCGTACTCTTCTGTGTTTGCATGAGATGAGAAATGGTAATACTGTGCCAAACTCAAATAATAGAAAGAGTTCCGTATCTCGTAAATGTATAGCACCCAATCCTCGTTCTCGCCGGATTCATGTTGCGTTCTTTGTCCAGAGCAACACAGTCTACATTCTTGCTATCGGTTTGTAAATTTTACCCCTACAGACAGATTTAAATTATTAAAAAAGCATCGTTTGTGTGTAAATTGTCTTCGTAGGGGACATGAAGTCAAAAATTGTAATACTCGTAGTTGTCGAAAGTGCAATCAGAGGCATCACACTCTATTACACAGAGATAGTTCTATTGTGAGCGCTCCTAGTCAGATGGTGATTCTTACAAATTCGAATTTATCACCTTCGGCACCCGCTTTTCGACCACGAATTTTTAATGTAAATAGTAATGGTTCGTCCTCTTCCACTGTGATTAATCCACCCGCATCGGTCGGCACTGCTATTCGACGGACCTTTCACGCCACGCAGAACAAAGCAATTATATTGGGGACAGCCATAGTGTTAACCATGGTAGTTGTTTTCCTGCTCAGGCGTTAATAGATCCGGCTTCGGGGTCGTCTTTAATTTCCGAACGACTTCATAAAAATTAAACCTACCGGTCAAATCCACAATTTCGACAATTCGCGGAGTAAATTGTTCTGTCGCTACTACATGTCGAATGATGTGCTCGTTGAAACTTAGCAGTCGTTCTAATAGGTCTCACAGTTTAGAAACGTCAGCCTTGGTAGTAGATTCCATATCGGGGAATCTTCCAACCTCTTTGATTACTTCGGACCATAAATCGGAATTGTCAAATATAGTTTTGGCAGATCCCGACTTCCTTGAATAGCGTCCAGTAGATATTTTGATAGGAGCAGACTTGTATCCACAAATCGTAAAAAATCATTGTTTGCGACTTTCGGCTGGATCGCTGCTCCTTGTAAAGCGGCCCTTAACAAATGTCACACAATTGGCTCACATATCGTGGGGTCCCTAATGACCCTTTCGTTGCACAGGTCCTTTCAGACCTTACATACAACCGCGGGGTCCTTAATGGCCCTTTCGTACAGCAGATCCTTCATGATCTTTGTAATCGCGGGGTCCCTAAAGGCTCGATTGTTTTTTGAAAAAAGTAACAAAAAATTATGAGAAAAATATTTGGATTAAATAAAAAAATGTAAAAGGTTTTGTTAAAACATATGGATGTTTCAAGGGTGGCGGCAAATGTTTAAGCAAGAATTGCTTTTTAAAATCGTTAAATAGTTAGCTTTTCATTTGAAATGTCGCAGCCGTTGAAATCTGTCTACTCCTTAGTAGAGGATATAGGGGAATTAAATCAAAATCGGATCAAATTACATCTCGTTTCCGTCAATTACCAACAGATGGCGCTGCTGTATATAGTATAAACACAACAATTTGTGGTGATGTGCAGTTGTCGCCCTGTGTGTGTATCGCAGACACAAATGAAAATGTGGTGAATTGCAGATGCAACCCTATGTATTAAACCAAAATAGTGTTGAATTAGATCGTTGTCAATAGATGGCCTATCCTGTATGTAGCATAGACAAAAACTTCTTGGTGGTGAGTAGACGAGTAGAAATGGTAAACAGGAATGCCTACTTCTGATTGGCTGTTATGTTGATTTTGAAGTATTGCCATCTAATTTTGGCACATTTATTAGATTTGCGTTCCCGAATTTTTCAAATTATTTTGCACTCTGAGAGCAATTTTGAAATGTTTCCCTTTTACTAGATTTAATATTAAAAAAGTACTGGAACAGACCAATTGTGAATGAAATGAATATTTTGCTCTTTTTTAATATATATATATATATATATATATATCGCTTTGATCGATTAGGTGTTTCGAAGCCTTTTGGTTCTTTTATTTAAATTGGGTGGACTGAAAGCGCGAATTGTGTCTCTTATTCTAAATTTGTCAGCATGCTTATGGATTTTGTATTTTCTATTTAGGGTTATTTTTCTTAAGTTCGCAAAATGATTTTTATAAACAATTAACGAATTTGCGATAAGTTGGTATGTGAGAATATCAATTCTCTTTTGTTCCTCAGCATGTTGAACATTTCATTGTTGCAAAGATTTTCCATAGGTCAGCATTTAAATTTTATAAAATCCTATTTGATCGACGTGTGTGGGCGCTCTCTTGACCTTGAGTGTGGCAATGTGTGTGCGTGTGTCTATTTGGTATTAGAATATTGTCAAACAA